>NC_056738.1:283005982-283105982 GCF_019279795.1 Protopterus annectens
AAGGTGGAAGAGCTTTCATTCAGTCCCTTGAACAGAGCTCTGATGGGTATACAACCTCCATTATCTATCCTGTTGTATTGCCATTCTATATGGATTAAGGTAAAATCAGATGATTTGATTGAATGGGGATGGAACTGCAGATGTAACTCTTATATTTTGTGCCAAGGATCACCTGGTAAGGTCTATCAAATCAAATGACAGACCAGTTCTTTGTAAATAATTGTAAGTAGGCTTATTCAGACTACAAGATTAAGATCAAGAACCTAGATACATTTTTTATTATGACACTTAGAACATAGGATTAAGGTTATGAAAAGCAACAATCTGTTTAATGTAGTCCAGGGTTTAATTCCTTTAGTCTCCGTGTCCTACTGTGTGACTGAGTAAGTCACTTAACTAGAAAATGCTCCTTGGTCTCCATTAGAAAGGGATACTTGTGCCTAGAGAGCTTGTCTGCCTAAAAAAAAAATAAATAAAACATGCACATGCAATTTTATTAACAGACATATTGTTGGTTAACAAATGAATAAAAGTTATAAATATATTTTTATAATTCCCTTAGTCCTCTTTGCATACTGTTTGTCCTTGAGCAAGTCAATTTAGCAGCCAGTAAAGTGAGATAACACATACTTTTTAGGTTCTGAATGGTCTCCTAGATTGCAAGCTTAGTATGTACCTTCATATGATGACCTTCAAATTCTTTCCAACAGTCAGGGTTCTGAAACCAAGACCACTATAGTTATTTACTCTGTCTGAAGAACCAGTGCTCTAGCCTTAAATCTGATTTTTTTCCAAAGAGATGACATATTTGTGAATTAGTAGCTTCTTTAAAAATAGACCTGGTTTGCAGAGTTCTGATTATTTTTAAATGTGCTAGCTATCTATATATGGGAGAAAAAATAAAGTAAAATAAAAATTGAGACAAATAAAATGACATTGTAGCTCAATAATCTGTTTCAAAAGATCAGTTCTTGCATTATTTCTTATACTATATCCATACGGACTAATCTTTGATGAATTATAACTTCAGTGAGTTACACGCAACATGATGTGCAAAATCTATATTTATAATTTCAGCTTTCAATTAAGTAATTAAGTCATTTCAGATCATCAGATGTTTGTTTATTAAACCCTTAATGCTGTATACAAACAATTTGCCTTTAGAGGTCTGTTCTACTGGTACACAATCAAGATTTGTGCTACGTTTAAGGCTGAATGATTTGGGACAAGGCTGCAACAAAGATCATACCATGAGACTTTAGTTATGACATCAGTGTTCATCTTTCTGATGCACTAAATCAGAGACCACATTGTGTCACTTCTTCTTCATGCTAATAATTCTAGAAGAATTCAGGTTCTCTTTACAGACACAACCATGTAGCAGAAGTGAATTAATGGACTTTGTCAACGTTGCATACTATGGAGATGTGAGTAGACATATCAGACATACTGGTGTGCATTTCTGCACATAGGTCTATAAACTATATTGCTTCTGAAAAATTAATACTTTATGAAACTGCTAGTGAACATGGTATTTTTTTTATTTACATCAATGACATACAGTAAAGTGTTCAAGGTGTCAAGAAGAAAAGGAGCATATATTAAGGTACATCTGCATAAAATTATGCTTTTTAAAAAGTGTGAATTAAGCTGCCACACTAAACATGGTATACCTAATTAGCAGTTGGAAGCAAGTGTAACAGTTTAACCTTCTTTTTACCATGTATCATCTTAACCTTAAGATTTTCTCCTATTTTCTTGCATGGAATTAATTTAAGTCAATAACTTGCTAATAAATATAAATTCATAAAATTGCAAATACACTAGAAATGTGTAATGCTCGGAGGTATTTTGGCGAGACTTTGGTCTGGTTTGGTTGGGTTGTATTGGTTTCTACATCACTGAGAAGATGATTGACATGTTTCACAAATTGTAAGCAGACGAGAACAGATACACAGCTAGTTTTTGAATCTTCTCTCTGAAGCAATCTTTTCACTTGCAGCTATTTCCATAGGCACATAAAAATGAAAAAAAGTAAGCAAATATGACAAATTCACCTTCTCAATCAATTTATTTACTGCTTTCAAAAGCCCATGATGACAAAGTACCTTTCTCAGACCAGCATGAAAGCTTTTATCCTTCAGTGCTCCGTACCATAAATGATTGCTCTCTTACCACAGAAACCACTGACAGAGATGGAAAGAAGTGTTAGTGTTCCAGAGAGCAAAAAATAAATAGTAATATCCACTGATTCTCTTTCGTTTGCTAGGAGCCTCGGTTTATGAAGTGAGAAGTCAGGGAAAATGAATATTACAATAAAGCATGTGTTTTCTAGGTCAGTGACTTTTTACTGAAAGTAGAGAACAAATGTTAATGATATATATTTACTGGCAGCACACCAAAGCTGACAAAGTTGGATAAAAGGTAAGTGAAATTACATTGTTTCAATGTATCACTAAGCTCAATACATTTCCCTCATTTTTCTGACCTATTGCTGTGCATTATAAGTTTACCAATTAATTCAAATCCACTTCTGTTGTTGTACTTTCTAACTCTATCTCTCTGTATTGCATGTCCACAAAATAAACAGAAGTATAATGCATACGAGTACATGTTTATTCTAACACAAACTGGAATAGCAGGGTTCTCAACATACTAGCAGAAATATCTAGGAAGTGACAGCAGAGTAAACGCAGGTGCAGAACAACTATAATAATAATTTTTTTGTATGTATAAACTGCCACATTGTTTGTTCTGGTTGTGTGTTCTTAAGCTACAAATTTATGCTAATCATGTAATAGTCAGCAAATACTGTAACAAGTAATCCAAGTTGTTCCATGTTCAATTTTTTTTCTAAATTCAGAGCTACTATTTTAGACTGCCAACTGAGACTCATTTGCAGCCCATTAAGGATTTTTAACAGTTATGTTTTATTATGTTTCATAAAATATTATGATTAATATACATTATTACATGAGTGTGAAACACAATGAAATTAATATCATTGGTGTTTGCTATAGGTATATAATATATTTATGATAATGGATATTACAATAGCCAATAAAAATGTCTTTGTCCTGTTATGATGCAAAACATCAATAGCTTTAAACACTTGATTAACATTACGGTAGGGGTAGGAGAACCAATAGACGCTTTAGCAAGCATAGACAAAAAACAGAATATAGTTAAGCCAGATCATGCAGTACAGACAAACAGCATGGATATTCCTACAGTAGTCGACAATTTATATGAGCTAAACTTACTCTTTAGTTAATTTTTTCAACACTGTACATTAAGGTGTTTCCACTTTTTAGAATATGTGTCAAGACTGTCTTAAAAATCTACAAATATATTCAAGTTAATAATGCTTTTTGATGAATTCACATCACAGTTTCAGAGTATTTTTTTCTACTTTAAGTGATGTTTGTAACAAAGAAAAAAAAAACAACTAAAATGGAGGTTAGACATTATTAATAGTTTTCTTCATTAGCAAGGTGCTGAACAGACATTTCCTGAAACCAGTTACACAATTTGCATTCTTTCTTATTCTTAATAACTTATCATTCGACCACATTTTATAACAAAAGGCTTCTAATTGGCTGAATACAAATGTAATGCCAAATATGTGAGCTAAACCAGTAAGTGAGTCGTCTTCAAACAGTACACGTTCAGGATATGACAAGTTGTATACTACTTCTAATTTGTGGGATAAAAGCTAGGCATTTTGCAAAGTCAAAAATTATAAAATATGAAGCAAAAATCTGGATAGTTGAGAGGTATGCTTGGAGACGAGATTAATTTTGCTCCATATTCTAAGCCAGTTTTATTTTATTCATGATAGAATCAAAGTCTCAAGAACTGAAGAACAGATATCTGATTTATAATTTACCCCTAAGTATTTCCCCTTATTTAAGGATACATTGATAGATTATAATAAAAAGTGATTTATCAGAGTCTGAAGAGAAATAGAGGACATTTTTATAAGTCAAGCTTATAATCAGATGTTTTGCTGTAATGCTTTTTTTTATTAATTCTAATGTTGTGGGAATAGCTGTACTAGAGTACTGAATATACAAAAGCACGGCATCCGAAAAAAGATGCATCATTTATTATTGAGTTATAAAACGCAAACCTTCAGTTTTGGATTTAATGTTTTTTTTTTTTGAATAATGATTCCAGAGAAAGGATAAGGAGACAATGGGCACACTCGCTTTATGCCAGTTAAGATTCGGGCTTACCATTAATAGATAGATGTGTTGATTCTGGATCATATCAGGAAAGCCTATTTAAGTACTGTATAATGAACATTTACAGGAACTCAATCTTACTTTGGTGTTAGAATAATGAACTAATTCTAATATTATGTTGTCAGATTGTGTTTGTGTGAATTATGAAATTACTTGATCAACCACTAACTTGAGTCTTCTGGCTAAATGACTCATGCATTGTATTATGCACATTAATGACATCTAGGGTGATTACTCAATAAATAAACACATGATGTGACTTGGGTTGCAAAATAAAAATAGTCTGAGATTACTATAAGAATTTATCAGTTAACGTAACTAAACAGGATTGGTAATATAGGAACAAGCTGAGGCTTGCCTCTGTGCCTTACCTACTGCAGATCAGAGATTACATCAAGCATTTTGTGAAGAGGAAAATTATTAATAAATAGTGGCAGTGTTCAGTTAACTTAATGACTAGGAGCAGCATTGATAGAAATACATTTAATACTTTATTGGATCCACAACAATAGTCATTTAAACTAAATCATCGTCAGAGCAATATTTAAACAGTTTAAAACAACAGGAACCTATGTACTTGTTTTATCGATATATTACATTTCTTTTATGACACTTATGTTTATCCTGCTGCTTGCCAGTCATCCATTACTAATAGGAAAACCACTAAATGACAAACAAAATAAAAAATGCCAAGGAGGTTCAAAATCCACAGACAAAATTTAATATACTAAAAACAGTAATGCGAAGCGCTTTTCGTCTGGTCAGATCATCGGACTTCTTCAAGTTGTAAATGATGTATTACACCCAATTGGTTGGATGGTTGAATGGAGGGGAAAATTTTCATGTATTTAAACTTGGTGTCTGTGTATTGGATTTTGTCTGAAGAAGTCCGGTGATCCGACCAGACAAAAAGCGCTTCACAGTTACACCATTAACAAAATTTTAAAAACAAGTCACTTTTATCTTCAGCTTCCAAAAGATCCCTGCATTGTCACTGAGAGAATGCATATATTAGATCAGTATTATATACAGACACACACACACACATATATATATATATATATATATATATGTGTGTGTGTGTGTGTGTGTGTGTGTGTGTGTGTGTGTGTGTGTGTGTGTGTGTGTGTGTGTGTGTGTGTGTGTATAGATATATATATATATATATATATATATATATATATATATACAGATACAGAGAGAGAAAGAGAAAGATTTATCTCTCTCTATTTATCTGTCTATAAGGATCTATTTAAGAAGATTGAGTTGTCAGAATGTCGAACTTCATATGGTCAAAACCATATGATTGACTTTTTGAAAAGTTGAATGACACAAAAATCAATGTTTTTCTGGGGGGGCAAGCCCCCTTGCACCTCCCATGTGAGGGTCTACACCCTCACACTCCCTGAATATTTTATATACAAACTCTGAGATCACACTACACTGGGGAAAAGGGTAAATTCTCTGATCTCCCCTGTATCACTATCACCATACAAAAGCTTTGACATTTTGGAAAGTTGATCAAATGGTCTAGACCATATGAAGTTCAACTTTCTGTCAACTCAATCTTCTGAAGGCGCCCCATCTGTATTTATATATTTATATGTACAGATATATATATATATATATATATATATATATATATATATATTTTTTTTTTTTTTTTTTTTTTAATTTATTTTACATTTGTTAACCAGGCTAGTCTAGCTGGATATATTTCCATTTTCAGTAGAGGCCCGAGGAGAAAAGCTCCAATATAACCACAACAGAATATACAAAACTATATATACACGATATAAAGGATAAAAGATGAAACTGTTAAACAGTGTCAGACAAAGTTTGATAAAATCGATGTTATACAATACATAGGTAAAAACAGTACAATAGGTAGTATAGGAAATACTATTTACAGCTCTGTCCTTAGAGGGATAAGCTACAGTGTTTATGAAGGAAAGTGAAAGAGAGTGGTGAGAAGTACAGAATAAAATGATTAATCAGGATTGCTGCAGGGGCATAACCAATGGATTTTCAGATGGTTTTTGATGTTTTGTTTAAAAAGAGGCAGAGAGGGAAGTAAGGTAAGTTCTATAGGTAAGTGGTTCCACTGTTTACCTACAGTGTTTGAGAACAAGGAATCACCTGCTTTGTTGTTGGACTTTGCTGTGGTGGCTAGAGGTTTGTTAGAGGAGCGTAGTGAATCAAGGTTTTTGGAGGGAATGATAAGGTTAGAGAGTATAGGAGTATTGTTAGGTTGGTATAATAGCTTGTAGGCATTGTGAGTTGTGTATATGCCAGGAGATCTTCTAATTCTAGCCAGCCTAGTTGCAGTAGGTTCAGACAATGAAGAGTTCTAAAGGGATTGCCAGTAGCAAATCGGGCAATACTATTGTAGCAATTATTTAGTTTGCTAAGGTTATTTTTTTTTAGGTTAGAGAAAATGGGTGAGGCATAAAGAAGTGTTGAGATTAAGTGAGAGTGAGCAATTTTGGTTCTTGCTGATTGTGTTAGGAAGGGTTTGATTCTATATAAGGAGCCAAGTTTCTTTGTTTACAGATTTTATAGTGTTATTTATATGGCTGTCAAAGTTAAGGTTATTATCAGTAGTAATTCCTAGCAGTTTAGTAGTGGAGTCTGGGGATATGATGGTTCTGCTATTAGAAGTAATTGAGAAGTCTATTGGGGAGGACCTACTGGTAGGGGCAAAGAGTAGGAGCTTTGTTTTCTTAGCATTTAGAAGGAGGCAACGCTTTAAGAACCAGGTCTCAGTTATGGCATATTGTATACAGGTAGCTTGAGGAATTGCTGTGTGCAGGTCATTAATGAATAGTGAAAAAACGAGAGGGCCTAGAATAGAGCCCTGAGGGACACCAATGGTGACTGGTAGGTGGGATGAAAGGTTCTGCTCCCAGAGAACTGCTTGTTGTCTATTGCTAAGGTAGGACTTGAACCATTGGATAGCCAGAATATCAAGGGAAAGGGACTCTAGAATGTTAGTAAGAAGGGTGTGGTTAACCATGTCAAAAGCTTTTGAAAGATCGATAAAGAGTGCAGATGAGAGGATATTACTGTTGCGATTTTCATTAATGGAATCTGTGAAGGATAAGTGGGTGGTGCAGGTGCTATGAAATGGCCTAAAGCCATGTTGGCAATTAGCAAGAATGTTATGTTGGGTTAAGTGGTCTAAAAGCTGATGGTGACTACATTTCTCCATAATTTTTCTAGGGGGAATAAAAGGGCTATAGGCCGATAGTTAGAATAATCTTTAGAGTTACCACCTTCATGTAGAGGTATGATATGAGAGATTTTCCAGATTTCTGTGATGTACCCCTCTGTAATAGTTCTATTAATGAGGATGGATATTGGGTATGCAATAGCTTTGGCTGCTTTTTGCAGGTATTCAGATGGTAGCTCGTCAGCAGAAGGAGTGCAAGGCTTAAGCTTTTGGATGAATTTGAGGATGAGATCTGTAGGGATGGGTTGCAATTTAAATGTTGGAAGAGGGCCAGGAGTGGTGGTGTGAGGTTTTGAGTTATCTGGGGTTAGTTGACTGACAAGTGACTGTATGGTCTCAGTGAAGAAAGTATCGAAAGCATTAGCAGTTTGGATGGAGGTATTATGATCAGACCCTAGTGGGGTTGGTGTAGGAGAGTAAGAGATGATTGATTCCTGACCAGAATTTCTGTGGGTTGTTTTGGTGAATTTCCTGTAAGTTACAGTAGTAGTTCTTTTTGTCAATGAGTATGGCCTTTTTTGTAATATTTCAAAGCTGCCTAAAGTTTTGTTGGTCAGAGAGTTTTGGAAGCTCTCCATTTGGCCCATGATTTGTTTCTAAGTAACATTTTTTTGTCTGATTTCCTTAGAGAGCCATGGGGCTGGTTTGGTTTTCATTCTGATGGAGCGTTTAAGAGCATGCCTATCGAGGATACTTAATAATTTGGAGTTGAAGTGTTTAGCAGCCATATCAAGTGGAAGGATTTTTAAAGCCTTCCAGTCACAGGCACTTAGTTCATTTTGAAATATTACTTGGTTGAAGTGTTTGTTGGTCCATGATACCCTATAAGTGGGGGGTTAGTAATATCATTTTTTTGCCTTATAATGTAGGTCAATGAGTGATCGCTTACATCATCAGGCAGAGTTCCAGTTATATAAGTTAGTTTAAGATTATTAGTAAGAATCCAATCTAGGGTGTTTTTTTTTTTATTTGGTTTGTTGATTCTGGTTGTTGAGGTAATTGTTTGACTAAAGCCATGAAGATTAATGTGAGTAGTGGGGTTTTCAGCATTTACAGTTTTCCAGTCTGTGTTGAAGTCACCTAGTATAATAGTTTCTGTGGATAAGTAGAGGATATCCAGCTAAGGATATCCTCAATAGTACTGGTATTGTTACCTGGGGGAAGATAGATACAAATTATATATATTGATTTGTTGGAGTTGATTTGAAATTTGGAGATAAGGATTTCAGCATTATTATCCTGTGGTTGGTTATAAGGTAAAGAGGTGATGTGTAGCCCATCTTTATATAAGATTGCCACTCCCCACCTTTTCGTTTAATATGGTCAAGTCTTAATATATTATATCCTAGGGGAATAATTTCATTGTCTTTGCTATGAGATTTTAGCCAAGTTTCTGTGAGGCAGAGGATGTCAAAGGAGTAAATATCTAGCAAGGCGTGAACGTGGGCTATTTTGTTATTAATACTTTGTATATTAAGATGTCCTATAAGGAAAGAATTGGGGGGGTTGGAGAGGGTAACAAGTGGTGTGGAATTGGGGTTGGTGTTATTGCTTAAGTTGACAGTATGTGGGCCTGGATTAGGGTGAATGTCACCATCTTTTAAGGATGGATGTTTTAGTTTTAGAGTAGAGTTATAAGTATGGCATATTAAATATTTTAATTTGTTTGCTGTCTGTTTGTAGTATTTAATATGTGAGAGTCTATGGTATCTGGGTAGCAGATAGCTTGGATTGGAAGTGATATTTATTTGAATCTGTGTGTGGGTAAGGGTAAATGTAGCAGTTTGTTTTGGAGAGTAATTAAATTGGTAAAATGTTGGTTTTTCAATGAGGGTGAGGATATAACCTGAGGTAAGGACAAATATACATGTTGTTAGAAGAGTTAGTTTGGTTGTGAAGGGTTTGGTTACCTTAGGCATTCTTTAGAGTTAAATAGTATTATTATTTCCTTGGGGAGCTAGCTTGGTATGTATGTATGCCAGAGTCAGTGATTCTTGGACTACGTGTTATGTAGTGGGGCTGGGGGAACCTTAGTAAGGCAGAAACAGTGTTCTCATGGCCTGTGTTTTGCTGACATCTAGTGGTAAAGAGGGGAACCACAACAGTTAGCTTACTTGGTTAGGACAATAATTATAAGGGAAGGAAAAGCCTTGGGTTAGGTCCACGGGTGTGCTAGCCCTTACAATAGTTTAAAATGGTACTCACTCTTGATGAGTTCAAAACACAAAAAGCAAGGAAACAGCTTAGAAAAAATCCGCACGGGTTTTAATAGCAGTAACTGTAAGCGCTTTCGGTCAAGCCAATTGCTCAACCTTCATCAGACAAAAAAACAATGCTCAGAATGCAATTTAAATACAAAAAATATTTAAATACGTAATTAGATAATTAAATGATTAAATAATTAAACAGTGGACTTTAGAGGACCACCCACAAGTCAGACTTAGCTTTTTCAAAGACTAAAGATCCCAATAAATCGATGTTAAAATTACTAAACATATGATGAAAGAATTAATGTTTTCACAGCTAAACACCTGTTACACTTCAATTTAAAAATATATAAGTTTACTACCAGACTAAAAAGTATTTATGCAGAATGAGACCAGCAATAATTCAAAAAGCTTCTGTTTACAAAAAAGCTTCTATTTAAAGAAAAATTCAACCAAGAACTGCTTTTTTAAAAATAAATGAAACACTATTGCATATTAAAATCTTTCACTAAATAAATAAATGTATGGCTATATAAATATTTAACCCTATTAGTCCTATGTGGTTAATATAATCTGGGTACGAATGAAATATTACTTTAAACTGTAAACAAATTTTTAATATATATATATATATATATGTGTGTGTGTATATTTAATTATATATACATTAAATAATAATTATAATAACAATACATGTATTGTTACTTAAATTCAATAAAGTTCTTTTACCTTCTAAGTGCTTTAAGTTTAAGTATACATCTAATTGATGCTACATCATTAAGTCCTGGTGGAAAATGTGCATCCGTTCTCAACTGCCAGAAAAGTTCCTGCTCTTCGAGGTGTAACTGCCAGGGTCCTCCCCTGAGCCTGTTTTCTATTACTTGTACTACACAGAACCTGAAACTATGATCAGGACAATCAAGGACATGTTTGGCAAGTGCATTAGTTAAATCTCCCCTTTCCATTGCATATAAGTGTTCATAGACTCTTTTTTTTTTTGAATTTTCTCTCTGTCTTTCCTATGTAGAAGGAAGGACAGTCAACACAGAGAGCTGCATAAACGACTCCTTTAGAGTCACAATTGTAATTCCCTTTCAGGAAGTAAACCTTATTATTGATCTCAATTACTTTATCCAGGTACACAAATCTACATTGTACTCTTGATGAGTTCAGTAGAGGCCCTTACAGTCCAGTAGCTAACGCCTTGACTGCGATGCTGGTGAGAGGCACTTTTAGCAGTCCAGAAATTGGTGTTGACTCAGGGAATTCTTTCTGTTAAAAGGGTACTCTAGAAAGGTAGATAGGAGGTGGATGAGAGACCCCATGTCTTAGCACAGGGCTTCCAGGCTGAAAGAGAGACAGAGAGAAAACAGTATAATGTCAGCTTGTTAAGGTTTTAGCAAGACTAAGAGATAATGTTGGTGGGGTGGAGTGCAAGTAAGGAGCTGAGCAACTGTGGAAACAGTACAGTAGTAACTCAAACTAAACAATTAAGGGCTCGCATTCATATTCTATGTTCCATATTGAACCATGAAACTCTCATTAGACTACTTTTAGACATCTATTTTGTATGAGAACATAAAACAATCATATGGTGCAAACTAGAAAAGAAAGCAGTAATAGCAATTAAGTCACCGCAATTTATATACAATCTAGAATGGCTTAGCCTGTATATTAATTTAGTAGCTCCCTGATTAATTCCCTTAGAATGGTATAATAAAACTAGTAAACTGATTAATTCCCTATGAATTCGCTATGAGTGGTCTAACAATTTAAAAGGATCTAGGACATGTATTTCAAATTCAGCCATACAATAACTACATTATTGTGTTGGCGGGAACTCGGTGGAGACCTACAGGGCAGACAGAGTTCATTTATATAACAACTGTTAGTTATCAGGTTATTTAGGGCTAGAAAAACAGTCAAAAATACCTCCAGTAGAGCTATTATGAGCTATTCTAAGTAGACATTTGTAGAGAGCTACGTGAAATTAAGCTATTTAAGACTGGATAAACAGTCAAAGCTCTGGCTGAGCAATTTAAGGTTGGACAAGCAGTCGATTGTTAGCAGCTGCTCCGTAAAGAGATATGGAGCTAACTGTTTGTACTTAGATTATTTATGGCTAGCACGTCAGTCAAAATGCATATAAATTGAGTTATTTAGAGCTAGAGAAACAGTCCAGTGTTAGCGGCAACTCCGTATTAACATGGATATATATATATATATATATATATATATATATATATATATATACAGATACATACAGTTATATAGAAAGATAGATACAGATATAGACATGCACACATATATATTGGGTAGAGAACATTTATTGGGTAGAGAATATTTATTTATATATTGGGTAGAGAACATAAACTAAAATTTGGCATTCACATATCCATGACCATAAAAAAAGTCCACAAAAAACTAGGAGCGTTATACAGAAATAAGCAACTTCTCACCACAGCAGCAAAGATTTCAATAACAAATTCCCACCTTATCTCCACCCTACTTTATGCCTCTCCAATATATACCATCCTAAGGCAATGCGATCTAAACAAGCTAGAGACCTGCTACAACAAAATCGCCAAATTCTCCACAGGTGCATCCTACCATAGTCACCACTGTCTCTCACTTGCTGAACTGGGCTGGCTTGAACTCCCTCACCTCCTTCAATGGTATCAACTCTCACTCACCCACAAACTAGTAAACCATCCGTTAAATGTCCCATCCCTCCAGAATCTACTCCAACCCTATTGCACCGCCAGACAACTAAGCAATAAAAATCACTTGCAGATCCCTAAAGCCAATAACTCTGCTGGTGAAGCACTATTCTCTTGCACCATAGCCAAATTATGGAACTCCCTCCCACCCACAATTACCTCCATACCATCATGCACCCACTTTAAAACTTTACTAAAAGCGCACCTAAAAACATGCTGGCTATGCCCTTGCAGCTCCCACTCTAATATCACCCACCCCATCCAACCACTACCTTTCTTTCCACTCCACTAACTACCTTGATTATAGCAAGCTCAGATGCTCATAAGCCTAGTACTTATTATACAGCAGGAACTTCTTATTGTAACATTTGTTAATGTCTGTTATGAACTTCACAGATAAAGATTCTAGCTGTCGACTGATGTACTATGTTCTTCATCTGTAAATATGTTGTAAGTAATTGCTATGTAAATTGTTAATCGCTATGTAATCCAATGTAACTACTGTCTGTCTTTTTTAACTGTGGAGCTTTTCTCCCCGGGCCTCCACTGAAAATGGACCTACATCCAGTCGGACACTCCCGGACAACAAATATAAATAAATAAATAAATAAATTTAGTTGTAGGAACTTTTGTTTAAAGATTTTAGTGGGGAAAAGAGTTTCTTTTATCAAGTGGAGAGGTAAAGTGGATTACAGAACTTAAGGGAAGTGGGAGTGGGTAGTAATCCTGAAACTTTCATTTAAGGAAGATTTTGCCATTTGGGTAGAGGGGGTGTATGTGAGTATTTGTAAATTAAGGTATAAGTAAGTGCTGTAAGTGCTAGGGAAGCAAATATTTACATGCTTTCTTTGTCTGTTTCCACATTGTGTAGCAGTACTCTTAGAGAAAGGGGGTTTATGACCCTAGTGGGCCCCCTATACTGCATTACTCATGTGTGTTAAACCTAACTGAATCTAAATCCACTGCTCCTTCCACTAAACCTAGCTCTACACAATATGGTGTTAAACACCCCTTCCCTAACCATATCATTATTCAAAAAAAAAAAAAAAAAAAAATATATATATATATATATATATGTAGTGTTTTTTTAATGAAACAGCAAAGCAAACTGTATTCTTTTTTAATCAATTTATTTGTTTGATGTAATAACTAAATTAAGTTGAATTTGCTTTTAGAATAAACGCGAGTTGGCGAACTGTGTATCAATTCCTAGTAATGTACTCATATGTTCGATGTGTGTGTGTGTGTGTGTGTGTGTGTGTGTGTATACATATATATATATATATATATATATATATACAGAGAGAGAGAGATACAAAACATAAATTAATATTTATATAGATAGATAAACATTTATATAAACTGTAGTGTGATCTCAGAGTTGGCATATATAATTAGCAAGGTTTGTTTTATTTTCATTTGACTTTTTGTGATTCAAGATTTTTGTGGTTTTGAATCTTTTTCATTCACACATTTGTAATCTATGTCTTAACATTCAAACTTTCTATAGTTCCAAAGATTAATATAGACTGATGTGATTCTCCGGTTCTATTCTTGGCTGGGGTGCGTTCTGTGTAGAGTCTGCATCTCCTCCCTGTGTTCATGTGGGTTTCCTCCAGGTGCTCCGGTTTCCTCCTACATACAAAGACATAAGCCTGGAGCATTTCACCCTGGGCCTTTGCTGAAAACTGGCTTTGTTCCAAGTCGGACTTTCCTGGTAAACAAATGTTAAAATAAAAATAAATATATACATGTACACATAGATAGATAGATAGATAGATAGATAGATAGATAGATAGATAGATATAGTTATATAAAACAAACAAGTTACTCCAAAACTGGGATAAGCAACATGTTCTCAGAACCCCTAAACAATATTAACATTGAAGAGATTACAATTACAGGTCATCAGTACAGTATCCTCCAGTATGATAACACACACCATGATAGCCTTTAAAAATAAAAAACAAGGCACAGGCTGTATCAGGCGCACTGTATCCTCCAGTATGAAAAAAAATCCCTGCAACACCTCAGCCAGTTATTGTTCCTTTCTTCTTAATTCTTATTTACTGTAGGTGTCATTATACTTTACAAATAGACCAAACCTACTGCCAGACGACTGTTGGTATTACATGCATTTAGCTGAAGCTACAAATAACTGAAGATGCTCGCCTTCACAGATAATATAGTATGTAGTAATGTGATGAGTTTTCCTTCTGCTGTAGATTACAGACTAGTATCCCAGTGAACCAAAGCCCATATAAATTAATATGATCTTTGGAGATCTATCTACAGAAATTAAAACTCCCTGAAATCTCCTAACATGATGAACACAATGAAACCACTGACTTAGGAAGGCTGTGGAGGGGAGATCTGTTCCTGACATAGAGGACATTGTCAGACTCCACTCTGATGGACCTCCTGCATATGTACAAAGCAAACAGCACCAGAATTACCCATTCTAAAGACTGAAACCTTCATTTGATATACATAGGACCTGATGGAGAGATAGGTATGTATCACAGAGACTACACTGTCTTTGGAACAGGCTCCCCAACCATGTGAAGCATTGTTCCCCTCTAATCCAATTCAAGTGTAATTTGGACAATTGGATAGGGAACAGGAAATCCATCCCTGGTTTGGCACCTATGTCTCTAATGGACACAGGCAACCTGTAAATGGTTCAACTCCCAGGCCCCTGTTTGTAAATGTTTCACCTCCCAAGCCACTGCTTACACTTATGAAGGGCATCAGAACTTGTAAGAGATTTGGGATGCATGGCTGGCACCTATGTCTCTAATGGACACAGGCAACCTGTAAATGGTTCATCTCCCAGGCCCCTGTTTGTAAATGTTTCACCTCCCAAGCCCCTGCTTACACTTATGAAGGGCATCAGAACTTGTAAGAGATTTGGGATGCATGGCTTGGCTTAAAAAGGCTCTTGTGACCATTAGCCTAGTATACACCTATGGACCTATGTCAATTAAAACTGCAAGGAAGAACATCCACATATTCTTATTTATAAACCTGGTTTCCTCCTTCAAGCCACACTCAACACAAGCCTGATACTTGAATTAGGTCAGAACGAATCCAACCAAAATAATAAAACTATCACTTGTGGTGTTACCTCTACTCTTAGTCACACCACTCAGCTACTTCTATGATTAAACTTAAATTTACACAGTCTTGGAAACCTACATCTAACAGTTTTGTTCCATTTTTATTTGTAGTACATGGATTAGTCATCCAGCTTCACATAGTTAGTTACCTCAATAATATCAAAAGTAATAAAAATTCTTGCAATCAGCACTCATTTGTTCAAAAATCATCTAACCCCACCTCCAAGGAAATAAAAAACAAAAAAAACTAAGAACGTTTACTTAATTTTCCCCACGCTTGCAATAACTTCCATATGGGTAATTCAGGAAACATATCCAGTCTGCTAACAGCTTTGTCCAAATTGGAAAACTAAGAAGAAAAAAGAAAATGATGATAAAGAGTGACGACCTCTGAAACGGGAATCTGAATAATATAATAAGTGTCTAGTACGACACAGTATGCAAAAAAAAAAAAGACACTAATGAACTATAATCTCTTCAGAAACAGCAGAAACAACATCTACAATGTTAAATTAACCTCTGTGTCACTGTGCAAAAAAATTTTATGATTTGTAATGATAACTGCCCAAAATGAATCTAATGCCACATCCACGGAAAACAAACAAACAAACAAAACACCTGAATAGATAAGAAAAAGCCAAGACCCAAGTAAACTGGTGAAATAAACCAGCGCAAATCACAAACTAAACCTAGATAACACCAGTAACAACATGGCCGATTATATAAACACAGCTTTATTACATGAAATGAAACCTAAGTGCTTTCATGGTTATCCAGACCGTGTGAAGAAGCTGTTGGATAACTGTGAAAGTGCTTACATTTCATTTCATGTAATAAAGCTGCGCTTATATTATAAACAAAAAAAAAATCATTATTTCAAGAAATAAAATACAAGAAATTTCTTGAATGCTGGGGACATTTCCTTAAAGGTTTATCAGTTAAGGATGAGACAAATGCAGAGGTCACTAACTAAATATGTGTTGTATGAATTTAGAAAGAGAACTAAAAACACTACAGAGTCTGATACTCATTAAAAGGTAAATCACAATTACAAACTGAAAACATTTATTAATAATGTAAGCTCTTTAGTTTAACAATATGTAAAATAACTTGATCAGGTATGTCTAGTCTGGGGTCCACTTCAGATGATCAAAGTTTTAAAATTTTGAATTTCATATGGCCAAGACCATATGATCGAAGTTTTAAAACTTTGAACATTCTGAACGGAGATCTCCATACAGTGCGGAAAGGGAAATTTTCCCTTTTCCTCACTGTAGTGTGATCTTGGACTGGGTATATTTAAATAGCAGGGGATGTGGGGGTGCAGGGGGGTTTGACCCCTGCAAAACATCCAGGAAAATTTTACAGAATGGCTACTTATGATATAATGGAAACACTGTTTAATCAGGGCTATGAGATTAACATTATTGAGTGAAAGATTAGAAGCTTAAAAGATACTGTCATAGGTATTTGGTGATACTCGTCTGCATAAACTTTCATTCTAACCTACAGGCCTGAAAAAAAGTTCAAGATGTGTTCGAACTTCCAAGCTTCAGAGTAAACTATAAAACAACTTCATCCAGAACATCATTCAGAGGACATTTCACAGAAAGTGCACCACTAAAAACCAGGTAGATCTTCACTTTTCAGTTCTAACATTTGCTCAGGCCATGACATCAGACTATGCCATAAATGCAGAAGGTATGTGTGTGACTGTTTTTCTGTGAAACCACAAAACAAGTCCTCCTGCACGAAAGGCAATTGCACGGCTCCACAAAGTAAAGTAAATCCAAAAAGACAATGAGCAAGCAAACTGTGACCCGAAAAATGTATTAGTTAATGCAGCATAAAAAACAAGTGACCAGACCAGTTTCGGCTGGTAAGAAACACAGCCTTCATCAGTGTGAACATAAAAAACAAATGCTACTGTTTATATACCTGCATCTTAAATGATTAATCAACACCTTCATTGGTTCATTAAAATTGCTCTTTAAGACCAGGTGGAAATAATCCACCTAGCTTTACAATCCATTTTTTCTCTTTAGATTCTAGAATGGAATTTTGTTTAATTTATTTCCCTTTACCACGTCAATAATCATAAATGTAAATTTAGCTGATTTGTGTATCATGCAATGTTTATATAAAGTATTGTTGGATTTTTGTACTTAATATTACTTACATGCTCAGAGATTCTCAGCCTGAGTGGATGAGATGTTTGTCCAATATAGAAAGATCTACAAGTGCATCCAGATATACAAGCCAATCATTGCTGCAATTGGCAAAAAAATTTATGTCATACACCATGCCACAGTTTTTACTCGTGAACTATTTGGACTTAGATATTTTATCACAGTGTATACAGTGGCCACATGGAAAATATCCAATCAAAGGTTCACCTGTAATGGTAGTTTGTGCCACTTGAGACCAGCTTTTCTCATGAGAATGTTTATAATAAATGAAACAGGATGCCAAATTTTTACCTTTGCGAAATGAAAACAGACACCTATCTGGTAACATATTCAAAAGATCCTGATCACACTGTAATATGTTCCAATGTCTGTATATGCTGTTAATAAGTACATCTGAATTCCTCGCATATGTAGTGACACATCTGATGGGTAGTGGGTTACGTCCGTCATGTGATTTATAGGTGAACAGATCCTCCCTGTTCAATTTATTTGCCCAGTTGCTGGCCCACAGAACATGTCCCATTTGATATCCCCTGGACTTGAATCTACTAGTCAAGTCCTGTGTATGTTCTTGAAAAGTGGGTTCCAGGGAACAAATACGCCTCATTCGTAGGTATTGTGATTTGGGGATATTCCTTGCTATGTAAGGAGGATGAAAGCTGGATGCATGGAGGACAGTATTAAATTGTGGATACTTCCTATAGACCTGCGTACTTAAAGTGTGATCATGTAATCTATTGATCAAGACATCAAGGAATGTGATGGTGTCTACATGATGGTTAACTGTAAAATGTAGGCCCCATTTGTTGTCATTCAAATAAGATTTCATGATGCAATACCATTAACTGCTGTGTTGTATGGAATATCACACCTCTAGCAGCCTAACAATACCTTGCATTCCAGAGCAGTTTTTGAAAAATAAACTTAAAAACATAACATAAACAAATGTAAATAGCTATTAAAACTGTACAAATATCAATCTTATTAGTAAGAAGTAATATTTACAGTGTTAATAATCAGCGCATTCATAGTCTTTTCCATAAATGCTGTCTTTTTTTTCTGGCTTTTCCCGTTTAGGGGTCAACAGAGAAGTACAAAGGTCCCCAGAATGATTGACAGTGGAGTTTTACAGTGTTGAGTTGCCAGCCTAGTGCCCGAAATTCCACAGAAGGACACAGATGCACACATTCAAACCTAGGGCCAATTTAGAGTGTCAAATCCACCTACAGCAAGTCTTTCGGATGTGTGAGGAAACTGGAGCACTGGGAGGAAACCATGTGACCACAGTTAGGACATGCAGACTCCATACAGGAAGCACTGCAGCTGAGAATCAAACTGGAGAACCTCTTGCTGTGAGGTGGCAATGCTAACCACTGCACCATCAGGGCCATCCTTTTCCATAAATACTGTAATATATTATAATGCACAAAACACCTCAAATTATATTTTTGTAAATGTTTTTAAAATTTCTTATCTTGAAAATTGTGCAGTCTAGACATATATTGTTAGAAAATTTTAACCAGATATAAGATTTCACATGACAACAAGAAATTCGTCTACAAGTGCATGTTTATTGAAATATTTACAGGAATATGAAAACATATACTTAATTATATAATTAACAAAACAAATAAGATTTGATATCTCAAGATGTGCAGCTTACAGGGCCAATATCATGACGCTTTTATTCAATAACGTCTAAGGTTTCACTTGATTTTATGCAACAGTTTGTAATTCACTTGGTCTTTGAAGTATTAAATACATATGGAAATATTGTTTCTTTTCATAATTACTAGCAAACAACTGGTAATATTTCCAGTATAGTGTGATATAAATCAGGATTCACAGTGAATTGTCCTCTCTCCCACATTGATGTTTCAATCATGCACCTCAATACCACATAGGTGTCTCAGTTATGAAAATATGAACATGAATTTGAAAATATGAATAGTGCATGTCAAACAAATAATAATTTATCCACTACAGGACATGCTAGACTAATAATCTTAGAGTCATTTTGTTTAATAACTGCTTGTTCTTTTTGCTTCTTCCTATTATTGGTTGATAAGTAACAAGGCTTAGATGCAATACGGCAGCATGGTTGTGAAATGGAAGGGTACAAAAAGGCATTTTAATATTGAATTGTTTAATTCTCACACTAATACAATTATTACATAATTGTCTTTCAGGCTTAAGCCCTATTCCTCACTGCCTCTTAATTTGTCTTGTAGGGCAAAAAGCAAATATAAGAATTGTATGTTTGGAAGTCCAGGTCACTACCAGCCACATAGTTTGTGACCAAACATATATCTTAACCTTGGATAGGAAAAAAAAACAGGATAATCTGTTCAACAAAATCCAAATAATCAAGGGAGCAGGTAAAATTAGAGTACCGATTTTATTCCATTAGACATTATACACTGTTAAAAGAAGTATGCAAGAAAAACACTCATGGGGGGAGGGTAAAAGCTCCATATAAGTACGGTTTTTCAATTCAAATTTGATTAAATAAGCTCAAGTAAAGTAAACAAAACATAGAAACAGGTCACAAATGGATACCCACATGCAAACACACACAGTAACAAATACTAGTTACCCTGGAAAGTAAATAAATATAATATTTCAATGTACTTCACAGGTAAGTATCACAGTCCTACTACAGATGTAAATAGTAATGGCAGAAATATTAGTTGTATGAAAACAGTCATTTTCTAAGATGAAGGCATTTACAAGACAGCTGAACTTAGAAAGCAGATACTTCTGATATGAATTAGCTTGACGTACATGGCACAAAATTATTTCACTACAAATACGGGAAAAAGATAATTTGATATTATACTGCCATCACTGAATAACTTCCATCACAAAGCACTGACCGAAGCATTTTCATAGTTTTAACAGCTGTTATACACTTTACTATCACTAAAAAACGTGGAAGAGTGAGGTGTCAAACAGCTTATAAAGTCACGTGTTGATCAGATGGAAGCTTTGTTTCTGCCCATTGCGTTGCTGACTAAGTGTCTTATGGTTTTTAAAGCTGTAAAACACTTCATGTGCCTAAACTTTTGCCTTGTGTCTGGTAGTAATTACACAGATAAAGCCATATACACTACAAAAATATACAATCAGATCTGTCCAATCACAGCTACTTATCATATGTCCTCTTCGTGGATGTCAATTCATCTCTCAGTTTCACTCTGCTCTAAAAGTGAATTGACATCCATTTCCCAAACACATACTACATTGGTCATGAATGAGACTTGATCATAATGGCCTGTACTATTAATGCTATGTTTTTATTTCTTTATTTGTTTTTATTTTTGTATCTTTATTTGATGTACATTACCACTTAGATTGATGAAGTTACATATTTTTGGTTTGCATCCCATATTTTTTTTTTGCAGTTCTAGAACCTAGATCACGTCATCAGTTGAAAACTACTGGCATAATGTAATGTGTGCAGGCAGATGTATTCATTTTAGCTTCTAATACTATAAGCTGAATGTAGCACACTTAAATCTTAGATCATTTGTCATATTAAGTGGTTACCTCTACAGATCCAAATCATTTTCCTTACTGGCATCATCCTTAGAAAAGACAAAGCATCACTTTTTATAAGTATTAAAAACATCTGCTTGAAAATGTTTCATCTTGGTCCCATTGCAACGATCATTCATACTTTGCTTTTTCATACAACATAGATTTATGAAAAGACTGCTGACCTTTAAATATACTGAGATGGAATGAAGCTGAAGGATGGTTTTAAGCATGCACAAAGAAGTCAAGATTAACATTTGCTGTGTAGTAATAATGTTTTACAAATATGCCCAGGCAGATGACCTACTGTATGACATTCTACATCCAGGAATAAATTGGGTGAAATCAAAAACTAAATATAGGATGAGGTCATCTGCATCAAATCACTTTCCAAACTGGCACTGTATTTCCCCTGCATTTGTACTGAATGCCTAGTTGCTGTTAGATATACTAATGCTAAAAAAGTTAAATGTCAGCTTGTGTCTATACAATGTTTTGTCCACTGGTTTTAATTAAATTACAGGTAAATGCTACATTTTCACCATAATGTACTGTTTGTAGAAGTAAGACTATAGTCCAGACATAATGTATGGTACAGGAAAGCCTGCCTTTTTCCACAGAAGAATGTCCCTGTTAGCTAGGAAGCTACTTCTTCAGGAAGTTGTACAGCAGAAGAAAGAAAAGAAATTAATGCATGAAGGTGAGGCATTAGTTATTCAGTCTGCAAAAAAAAAGGATGCTTTTGTCAGCAGTAGCGGTTCTGGAAATGGCGGACTCAATATCAGACACATTCATACATGCAGTAGCAGTACAAAATTATGCACACATACCTACAGGCATGTACATATATCTTTGTAAATGCATATGTACAGCTGACAGGTTTGTGTGTGTGTGTGTGTGTGTGTGTGTGTGTGTGTGTGTGTGTGTGTGTGTGTGTGTGTGTGTGTGTGTGTGTGTGTGTGTATGTATGTCCCCTGCTTTCTAGGACAACACCTTACTCTCTTGAGACCATCAACAAAATTATTGCAAAATGAATGACTACACATACAGAAACAGTGACACATGCACATACATACATACATACATACATACATACACACACAACCACATGTCATAAATAAATGTATAGTTATACACATATTAGCACAAGCACATTATATATTAACTATAGTTGTGTACATACACATTATTATTATATGTTAATACTATTAGCTACAAGACTAGACATTGTGATGTAAAGCATTTTCAGAATACAGTTTAGACTGTCTTACAGTAACTATATGATACATTTTCTGTGTATAGGTTATAAAACATTTATTATCTGTGTTATTCCTGTATTGCTTGGTTCACAGGCAAAAAATGTCCTTAAGATCAGCTTTGTTACAAGGGTAAGAAACAAAAAGATAATATGATTAAATAAATAATACACACACGCACACACACACACACACACACACACACACACACACACACACACACACACACACACACACACACACACACACACACACACACACACACACACACACACATTTTAGTGCAGAACCCCATAGTTGGTTATACAGAGTAAGAGGAATGTGAAACTGAAGTTCATCTCTTGAGGGGTTTGGGTTCACAGAATCTCTCCACAAAATATTCACAAAAGCTGGTCAACAAGTTGTGACTGATAAGTACAGACTGTTTTACTTTATATATATATATATATATATATATATATATATATATATAAGTTATCTGCATATTTATGTTCACATACACACCAATCCTACACACACACACACACACACACACACACACACACACACACACACACACACACACACACACACACACACCTATCACTCTCTCTTTGCTTATATGCAAATTAATTGCCTAAAGTTTCAGGTTAGCCATGTAAATGGAGAAATATGGAAGACAATATCACAGCTCCCAAAACTGAAAATAATGTTAACAATTTGCAGAAGAAGCACAAGCCAGGATAGCTGATGCCCATGCAGAGTTGAACACATGTGCATGTATAAATGTGGGCTAACAATGAAAAGTTATCCAGAACTTTGGAATTCAACATCAGTGACACTCCTACAGCTAAAATTACAGGACAACATAATGGAAATTCTGATATAATTTTTGAAATAAATACATATGACTGATATGACACATGAGGAAAAAAAAAAGAGGGTAATACAAGACAAACTGACCATCATTACCAGGGAGATTCTACAGAATTTGATACTGAATAATTGCCTGTTTTTAGATGTAAACAAATAACATTTTTTATACATGTTGAAAATCTAATGATGTTTCCACTGTACTATGAAAACTAGAAACACTCAATGACTTTCATTATAAGCTAACAATTGCTACAGTGGCAGACAAAAATGATTTCTAAGGAGAAACATACAGAAATAAATGATGTTCTATGAGTGTAGGAATGATGAGAGCTAAGTCTGCTCACCAGACTGTTTTTTGCTACCTGTACTAACTGCTCAAAATATATATTTCAGCAATAGTCAGCACGTGTACAGATTAATTCTTACTCATATTACCACCTGTATGACAGGAAAGAAATGTGCTGTTCACAATCAATACATTCCGGAACCTTTCCAGAATGTATCATGTTAATATTCTGGCAACATGATCTCTTGTACTGTTGCCAAACTTTCATATGCTAGCACTTTTATTTAAGGACAGAGGAATTACGTTTACTGCACTATTACACATCAGCTGTGGAACTAGTGGATTCAGTCTGACTAATCACGATGTGCTATTAATATAAGAAAGATGGCTAAAAACTGAAGTTCCTCTCCTTCCAAGGCTAGCCGCTAAATATCTTTGTTTCAAAACAGATAAATTAGGCAACAGGGGTGGTGGACATGGTGTCATTTTCCAAGCAAAATATATCCACAGTGCTTCCTAATTAAAACCTGTCAAGGAAAGGCTTTTCATTCTTCAGACTGCATGACATTTTAAAGTCTTAAATGACAGTATGATGCCAAACTCGTCAATGTAAATCCCCCACCCTTACATCCATGAGGACTTTACCGCAAGCTCTGGTTCACAACAGCAAATGTCTGATGACCGAAAGTGTAACAGTAAGTGGTCAGGCCCCATGAACACAGCTTAATTTCTTCATATACAACTAATGTCATTCTTAAATAGTTAACTTCCCATACAGATCTAAACATTTACGTAATAATCTCTTTTTATTGTATTCTTCCATTAAAAGAGACAGAATCACAATATTGTCAAATGTACTGAATGAGCTTTGCCTAAGTATGCTAAATACCTCCTACAAAGTGACAAAACCCAATCATTTCTCCATACCTCTCAAGTGTACCTCATTACAAGGAATATTCCTCATTTTGGGTATTAAAAAGTCCATGCTCCTCAGTTCCACATATAAATGGGTATGTCACACATTCAGTATTAGGAATTTTTTAAACTTACATCAATGGTAAATAGCACTAAATCATATTCATTCACCAAAAATAACTTTTTATAAGTATAAAGTAACACACATTCACATTCTAGTTGAAGTTGTTAGTAAGCTGTTAGTAGGTATTGCACATTTTGTCCATTTGTTCTACATTATGGGAGGCAGTGCTCCTCACTTTGGAGATGGAAGGTTGACAGCTATGCATTTCTCATGTTAGTGTGGACTCAGTATGACCTCTTTTGTCTTTCCTCTGCTCGGACATAGTACTGACCTGTCAGTTTATCCATAAAGCCGGCTCTGCTTCCCTGCTTCTTGCTTGTAAGCCAAGTGGTGATATATATATATATATATATATATATATATATATATATATATATATGTATATATATATATATATATATATATATATATATATATATATATATATATATATATATATTACCAAAAAGAACTAGCAATGCACATCTGACAAGTCTCATATTGATCTCAAAACATAATAAAAACTCATTAGGAAAATGCATAAGACTGTTTTCAATCCATCTCCAGAAATGTATGGAAAGAAATTAAAAACAATATTGATTCTGCATAACCACTTTTTACCCACTCATTACCTTTATGTGGAAGCTAAGCTCTAGGATTTTCACATACATCACATAATGAGTATTTTTGGCTGTCCTCGTAATGTCTGGGATAGCCTCAGAATTCCCCTTAAAAGTGTAATTTTTTATAGCAGACTCTGACATGTCACCCATCTCAGTTTTCAAAGTGAGCCAAAGCATAGTGAAAAAACAGCATACTGATTTACAAAAAAAAAAAAAAAAGTCCTAATTTTCATATCATAGTAGGGGAAATAATTCCCAGGGATTCAGAAATGCTGTATCAGGGATCTCGGCCACGGCAACATTGTTTACCATGAGTTTGCAACAAACTCCGAGGCTCATTACAAATGTAAGTGTCCAGGCCAGTTTGTGCAATGAGCAGCTCCTTGTCTCTGCCACAGCGGAGATCATGGGGAAATTGCATTCAGACAAAGATATGGCCCCAGTAAAGAATGAGAAGTTGTTGTAAACAGTCACCATGCACTAACCATTATGGTAGCTGGCATGCAACCACATTCACGCATGAAAATAATCTGTCAAGTTATTGTTATAACTCAAGGCAATAACTATACAGAATGTCTTACAGACCACAGTAAAGCATGTTTGTTTGGGGTTGATTGTAAGAGTGCTAGTAAGGCAATAAAAACAAACTAGAAAGGGAGCAAGTGGACACAGCAGGATAAAGAACACAAAGGTGAAGGGGTCAAAGGTGAAGAGTATGACATATACACAGATATCTAGCTGAAAAAAACAAACACATGCAAAATGTGAAACTCTCACAGAATACGGAATACACAGTAAAGTAACAAAGTGTGCTGACCTACATCACTCCTGACACCATCACATTTCTATTTTATCATTGGACCTGTACTATAATGGTAAATAGAATGAAAAACTAAATATCAAGGTATTTGACTTGATTACCCAGTTCAATGAAATTCTTATACAGATAGCATTAACTAAGTAAGTTAATGCAGGAGTCATACTGAAGGATTCAGGGGGATATTACCCAACATCAGAATAGAAGCAATAATCAAAAGACACGCCTCAGGGGTATAGAACCCAAGACTTATTCAGTGATTTTTCTACTCAATGCAGCAGTAACTACGGGAACTGTTGCACGAGTCATAATGAAGGAGGCAGGAAAGCACATGCCTGGGGAATATTACCTAGCAACAGGATGAAAACAAAAACATAAAATAATGACTACATCCATGAAGGGATTGCAACACCACATTCTGTACACTGATGGTCTACAAAGCAGATTAATAACAGGCTGAGCCACAGTGACAGTCAGAATAAAGACATTAGCTTTACACCATTTCATATCTGACAACATGCACACTTCATTTGGGTAAGTGACAGTATCTGCTGCACGTGACATGGATTGGACTTCATTTTTGCTATACAATGAGAAGTGCCATTTCTTGTTGGTTAGGCATGGGCAGTGGCGGTGCTGTCCACAATCTGTCACTCAGCATACGACCACAAAAAGATGACCGCTTTATGCACCCTTTTTGGTGTGTTTATCTACTTCTCGACAACATTAAAGATTGAAAATGGGAGTATAGGAGAAAGAGACAAAAGGGAGGAAACAACCAGGGTAGAAAAGAAGGTAAACAGATAATGAACGAGCAGGATGGAGGTGGGGTAGGAAGAATACTATACGTGTGTGTGCGTATGTATATATATTTGATCTTTTATCTATCTATCTAGCATATATGGATGGTTGGATGGATACACACACACACACACACACACACACACACATATATATTGTGTGTGTGTGTGTGTGTGTGTGTGTGTGTGTGTGTGTGTGTGTGTGTGTGTGTATCCATCCAACCATCCATCTATCCATCCATCCATCCAAAACCCCTTTTTCCCATTTTTGCACATGGGATCACGGTGTCACCTCAACAGTGACAATCATCTAGAGACAAGGTTTAATCCACCAGGTGACTAGCCCTGCTGTGGTCATTCTTCCATGTCACACACTCTCACCTATGACCAATTTAGAGGATCCAATGTACCCACTGCATGTCTTTTGAACAATAAACAAATAAACTAAGCCTGTATAAAATTTCCTTATCACTAACTATACACAATCTATTAATAAAAATCTTCTTAAGAGGTGTGCTTTAGCCTATCAAATGTTATTTATTTAGTTATTTATTTATTTATTTATTTATTTATTTAAAGTACCAAACGCTGCCTTATACAGAAAAACACTCTAACCACTCGTGAGTGTATAAAAATGTAAACCAAATCCAAAAATGAGTGGTCAAGTATAGCAGATCAAAATGAACTGAGTTAGTCCAGAGATAATTAAACGATTTATTCCACAGTATTGTAAGGCACAAATACAATACACTGTAAACTGCAGTAGATAAGCGCTTTCACCCAAGAATGAGCTTCATCAGATCAAATCACTGCTACCCATGATTCCCTTATATATTGTATCACACCCTATCAAACAATCAAATAATCAAGTAATTAAAACATATAACAATTCTTAAAAATCATATACTTTAAAACACTAAAATCAATATATAGGTCAGATTTATGCATCATGTCCCATATTTACCTTTATGTGTCATGACAACAAACCCATATTGACTAAAAAATTTTTATATATATATTTTAAAAACAGTCAAAAAACATATTTATATATATATATATATATATATATATATAAAAATGTATATGAGATGTATAAAACTCCTAAGAATATATATATACATATGTATATTCAATATAACAAGATGACATCATTATATGGAACTTATAACAAACACTTCCTTATATTGGAAAGTGAATAAACTCAGATGAACTGTGAACATATGCTACCTGAGCTTAACATTAACATTTCTCCTTTTCCTCAGGGCTGGCTTGATAGAGGCTCTTTCATTCAGACCTGAGCCTCTATCAGCTCTTAACCTCATAATCCACTTACTTTCTCTGTCCTCAGTGTGGTTTCTGATGTCTCCACCCCTGATATTAGGTTCTATTAATTCTAAAGCCCTGAATAGAAAATGATGTTCATTACCTAACTCAACCACATGTTTAGCCAATGCATTATGTGTGTTACCTTTTTTCATGTGGTATATATGTTCACGTATTCTATCTTTAAAGTGGCGGTTAGTCTTTCCAACATAAAATGCATTGCATACTTGGCAAACTGCCAGGTATACAATATTCATAGTCATGCATGTGGCTGCTACCTGAGTCATGAACTGTATATGTGAGTCTGGATGTATAAACACTATATCATTGTCCATGTATATACATTGATTGCAGTGTCCACATGCCTTAGTATAACTGGGCTCTAACTGTCGCCCATCCTTCTTAGAATAACATAATAACCTTCTAAGGTTCATTTTGTTCCTGAATAGAAAACGTGGTTCCTCCCCTACCACCTTCCTAATCCCTTCATCTGTACATAGTTTTGACCAGTGCTTACTAACTATATCTTTAAGAGCCATACAATCATTTGTATATGGTAATGAAAATTTGACTTCCTTCTTCATGACTTGTACTTCATCATCTCTCTCTGGTCTTGGTCCATAATATGGAGCCGCTCTACCTTGCCTAAGTTCACTTATGTCATCTAATTGGTTATCAATCTCTTTAATACTATAACCTCTCTCTACTAATCTATCTTTTAAATCAATAATTCCTGTCTCAAAACCTGTGTTAGTGGCATTGAGTCTGGATATACGCATACCTTGTCCCCTAATGATGTTCTTAAATATGTGGTGTGGGTGCATACTATATCTTGACAATATTGTATTGTGATGACAGGGTTTACGATATACTCCTGTATTCACTAAACCATTATCCAATTTCTCAATAAACAAGTCGAGAAAGTCTATCCTTTCAGTAGAATGGTTCATTGTAAATACCAAATAATTAGTAAGACTATTGATCATTGCAAGAAATTCCATCAATGTACATACATCTCCTCTCCACAGAATACAAACATCATCTACAAAGCGTCTGTAGAATAATACAGATTGTTTATATTCTTCAGTTTGAAATAAGACTTCATTCTCCCAATGAGCTAAAAACATGTTCGCATAGCTGTTTGCACATGGCGTACCCATGGCAACCTCAGCTTGTTGTTGATACAATAATTCATTGAACATGAAAACGTTGTTGCCCAACACTATACTCATAAATTGGGATATTAAATCTATCAAACCAGGTGAATATGTACTATGTTTGGACAAATACTCTCTAATATATATGATGCCTACATCATTAGGTAGCACAGTGAATAACGATTGAATGTCAACCGTAACAAATATTAAGTCATCAATATCCACTATCTTAATGACACAATCATATAATTCCAGCAAAAACTGCTTGGAATCTCTAAGTATATTGGAATTATTGTTTAACACAGGACGTAAGTGCTTCTCAATATACACAGAGATGTGTTCAGTGACCCATCCCTGTCCAGAAACTACTGGTCTCATGGGTGGGTCGCTGACACTCTTGTGTATCTTGGGAAAACCTTGTATCAAAGGAACTAAAGGAATGATGATTCTAAAATATTCAAATAGTTCTTTGTCAATGGTTCCACCATTGAACATATCCAATAAAGTATTACTAACATGTAAAATAATGTCATTTACCATGTCACGATTAATTTCTAGATAAAACTTATCACTCAACAGATTCAACATAGCTGTATGATAGAACGTAGTGTCCATGATAACAACCTGTCCCCCCTTGTCAGCTGGTCTTATCACTATTGTTTCATCCCTCTGTAAATTGCGTAAGCTCTCTCTCTCCTTTCTAGTGAGGTTGTCATTTCTCTTCCTATATGCATTATTATTAAAATATTTATGCAACTCGTCTTCTGTTAATTTTAAGTAGGCCTCGACAAGTGGATGATGTATCGGTGTAAAGCAACTCAGCTTCTTGAATGCCAATGATGTTTCCCTTTCAACTGTGGTGTGCTCATCACTATTCCGAAACAACAGTTTCAGCATTAAATTGCGACAAAACATCCTCAGTATCATGTCAGCTAAATTACTGTGTCCGCTAGGGATGAAACTAAGTCCTTTATTCAATAATTTGATTTCATACTGTGTCAATTCATGACCAGAAATATTACAAACCAATGAATTAGTACTGTGAGTGGTGTAAGTGTTCATAGGTATATCTGTTGAATTCACTGTCCTAACTTGTTCCTCCACATCTTCTTTATAGTGTGTTGTGGTTGAAATTCCTCTGAGAATTTCCTTTTCTGTCACCCCCTGCTCAGGGAGCGTCCCCTCTTCATCCCTCTGTCTTTCCTCACAGGTAGGGGAAAAGGAATCTCTCCATCTACTCTATTTACCATATTCATACTCTTATTATTTAATTTAGGTCTAACAACTCTATCACTGGCTGTCTTGTCCTGATTCAATATTTTATTCACAACTTGCACATTGGGATAGAGGTTCATCTCAGCGGATTCCTTATGTATAACTTCATTTGTTGTTGTAACTACACTAGCTCCTGTGTCATTTTCAGCATGTATAATACTGATTACATCTTCAGTGTCCACAGACCCATTGGTCAACCTAACCGATGTTTTATTCAATACATCATTAGTATTTGGATTAGTCTCATATACTGATTCCTGTACTACACCATTGTCTATTGAACAAGCGGCAGTTCTCAAACCAACATTTAAAGCACTAGCAGTTTTAGTAACAGGAACTGGATGATTATCACTAACATTGCTATACAAATTTTGTCCGTTATTTCTATCAGTCACAACAGTGCCTTCTCTGTCGCCATATCTGGGCCATACAAAGACATGTCCCAAAGAGAAATCCTTGTGGTCACGTCTAATCTTGTTCTGCTTTTGTTGGAGCAGTTTACGTTCTAGCGCCGAAACGCCGTCCAGTAAACTCTCAAACAAAGGCATGATTAAAGTCTCTGGAAATGTAGAAAAAATATCCGATCGTTGCTTCTTTATATTCATTACTAGTTCATTCTCCTCAGGTACAAAATATTCTATCAGCAATTGCATATATTGTCTACTAACCTCCAGGTTAATACGCTGCCATTTAATCAGTAAATCCGGATGGTGCTCTCCCTGATTCGGCATATTAAAAACACGTAGACCTCTCGGTACTATGCGTTGATCCAAGCAATACTGGAAATGCATCCGTTGCGTCTGTAGTCTCTTTAGACGGCCGAAATCCTTCTCTATCTTGTCTAGCATATGCTGTAGTTTCTCCAAATCTATTGCTGGCGCATTGTCGTCATCTGTGTGCTGCACATCATTCAGCTGCCAAGACGCAGTTTTCGAACATTGTAGTTGTTGTTCAAACCTTCTTACCAATAGAACCGAAGAGCCCAGGTCTACACCCCGGGGCTCATAATCGAGTTCTATATCCACTTCACTGGGTTGTCTCTGCATCTCCAATACGAGCGTTTGTTCGTTGCAATAGCAAGCAAGATCCGCTTCTGTTAAGGCAGGAATAAAACAAATAAAAGAAATAAAGTACCAAACGCTGCCTTATACAGAAAAACACTCTAACCACTCGTAAGTGTATAAAAATGTAAACCAAATCCAAAGATGAGTGGTCAAGTGTAGCAGATCAAAATGAACTGAGTTAGTCCAGAGATCATTAAACGATTTATTCCACAGTATTGAGCACAAATACAATACACTGTAAACTGCAGTAGATAGCGCTTTCACCCAGAATGAGCTTCATCAGATCAAATCACTGCTACATGATTCCCTTATATTGTATCACACCCTATCAAACAATCAAATAATCAAGTAATTAAAACATATAACAATTCTTAAAAATCATATACTTTAAAACACTAAAATCAATATATAGGTCAGATTTATGCATCATATATATATATACATATATATAGGAAGTGTTTGTTATAAGTTCCATATAATGATGTCATCTTGTTATATTGAATATACATATGTATATATATATTCTTAGGAGTTTTATACATCTCATATACATTTTTATATATATATATATATATATATATATATATATATATAAATATGTTTTTTGACTGTTTTTAAAATATATATATAAAAATTTTTTAGTCAATATGGGTTTGTTGTCATGACACATAAAGGTAAATATGGGACATGATGCATAAATCTGACCTATATATTGATTTTAGTGTTTTAAAGTACATGATTTTTAAGAATTGTTATATGTTTTAATTACTTGATTATTTGATTGTTTGATAGGGTGTGATTCAATATATAAGGGAATCATGGGTAGCAGTGATTTGATCTGATGAAGCTCATTCTTGGGTGAAAGCGCTTATCTACTGCAGTTTACAGTGTATTGTATTTGTGCCTTACAATACTGTGGAATAAATCGTTTAATTATCTCTGGACTAACTCAGTTCATTTTGATCTGCTATACTTGACCACTCATTTTTGGATTTGGTTTACATATTTATTTATTTACACTTGTTGACTGGGAGTGTCCGACTGGATGTAGGTCCATTTTCAGCGGAAGCCCAGGGAGAAAAGCTCCACAGTTAAAATAAACAGACAGTAATTACATTGGATTACATAGCGATTAACAGTTTAACATAGCAATTAATTACAAACATATTTACAGATGAAGAACATAGTACATCAGTAGACAACTAAAATCTTTATCTGCAAAGTACATAACAGACATTAACAACTGTTACAATAAGAAGTTCCTGCTGTATAATATGTACTAGGCTTATGAGCATCCGAGCTTGCTATAATCAAGGTGGTTAGTGGAGTGGAAAGAAAGGTAGTGGTTGGATGGGGTGGGTGATATTAGAGTGGGAGTTGCAAGGGCATAGCCAGCATGTTTTAGGTGCACTTTTAATAAAGTTTTGAAGTGGGTGCATGATGGTACAGAGGTAATTGTGGGTGGGAGGGAGTTCCATAATTTGGCTATGGCACAAGAGAATAGTGCTTCACCAGCAGAGTTATTGGCTTTAGTGATCTGCAAGTGATTTTTGTTGCTGGATCTTAGTGGTCTGGTGGTGCGATAGGGTTGGAGTAGATTCTGGAGGGATGGGACATTTAGTGGATGGTTTCCTAGTTTGTGGGCGAGTGATAGTTGATACCATTGAAGGAGGTGAGAGAGTTCAAGCCAGCCCAGTTCAGCAAGTGAGAGACAGTGGTGACTACGGTTGGAAGCCCCTGTGGCGAATTTGGCGATTTTGTTGTAGCAGGTCTCTAGCTTGTTTAGATCACATTGCCTTAGGTTGGTATATATTGGAGAGGCATAAAGTAGGGTGGAGATAAGGTGGGAATTTGCTATTGAAATCTTTGCTGCTTTGGTGAGAAGTTGCTTATTTCTGTATAACGCTCCTAGTTTTTTTGTGGACTTTTTTATGGTCATGGATATGTGAATGTCAAATTTTAGTTTATTGTCTATTTCCACTCCTAGCAATTTGGTGTGTTCAGTTGGGTATATAGTGGTGTTGTCTTTTGCTGTGATGTTAAAGTGAGAGTTGTTTTGAGTATGTTTGGTGGGTTGGAAGATGAGTAGTTTCGTTTTGTTTGGGTTGACTATTAAATGGGCATCGGATAACCAAGTTTCAACAGGGGAAAAGGCTTCCTGTGTGACTTTTTGCAGTTTGGGTAGGGGTTGGGCTGAGCAGATGATGGTTGAGTCATCTGCGTATTGTATGAGTGTGCCATGTTTGGTGGCAGAGGCTAGATTATTGGTGAAAACAGAGAAGAGTAGGGGTCCAAGGATGGATCCTTGGGGAACCCCTATGGAGACAGATAGTTGAGTAGATATGTCATTCTGCCATACAACGGATTGTTGGCGGTCAGACAGGTAACTCTGAAACCAGTTGGTGACTGATTGAGAGAAGGACAGGTTACTGAGGACAGAGATGAGTTGTTTGTGTGGGACCATGTCAAATGCTTTAGATAGGTCTTAGAAAGTAGCAGAGGAGAGATAGCCATTGTTTTTATGCTGAAAGACAGTGTTAGTAAAGGAGAGAAAGGCAGTGGTGGTGTTATGGTTTGGATGGAAACCATGCTGAGTATTGGAAAGGAGGTTGTTAGTAAGGAGGTAGTCTGAGACCTGAGAATGTATGCCTCTCTCTAGTATTTTGGAGAGTGGAGAGAGAATAGCTATGGGGTGGTAATTGGTTAGTTCTGTGGAGAGGCCACCTTTGTGGAGGGGAATTATATGTGATACTTTCCACAGTGTGGGAATGTAACTTTCTGACAGAGATCGGTTAATCAAGATGGATACTGGGTAGGCCAGAGCATCAGCTGCGATTTGTAGGTATTCACTTGGGAGGTTGTCTGCTGCTAATTTGGTGGGCTTAAGTTTAGTTAAGAGTTTTTTATGTTGGAGGTAGGTACAGGAGAAAAAGAGAAGGCAGTGGGGAGATTACTAGTTGAAGGTGTGGGTTGGAGGGGGGGGTTGTGTTGTTTAGCTAGTGATAGTATGGTTTGTGTGAAGTGTGTGTGTTGAATGAGGTAGCAATATTTTTGGAGGAGTGAGGGATGTTAGGAGGAGGGTTACTGACTTTATCTGGGTGGAGGATGGAGTTTATGGAGGACCAGAATTGTTTAGGGCTGTGTTGGGAGAAGTCTATGGCAGACTGGTAGTATTCGAATTTGTCCTGTTTTGTTAGCTTTTTAACTCTGTTGCATAGTTCTAGGAATTTCTGCCTAGGTGAGGGGGTTTTGGTTTTGCGACAGTGCTCCCAGGCTTTATCCCTGTTTTTCATTTCTGACTTAGTGGTTTTCTGTAGCCATGGGGAGGGTTGTGCTTTCATTCTGGAAAGTCTTATGGGGGGCATGGTAATTAAGGATGCTCAGGAAGGTAAAAAATTCAACTGCGTCATCAAGACTGAGGTACTTTAGGGGATGACAGTTACATTCATGAGATGAATGTGAGTGGGTTAAAGTTTAGTTTTTTACATATTTGACAGTAGATGACAGGTTTAGCTTGGTATATGTATTTTTTGAGTAGGAATGTTGTGGAGTGATCACTGAGGCTATCTGATAAGCAGCCTGTTATATATGACTGGGGGCTCTTATTGACTAGTATACAATCCAGGGGAGTTTGCTTGCTGGAGTTTTTATTTATTCTGGCTGGCGACTGGACTAGTTGGGTGAAGCCATGAAGGTTTATATGATGGGTTGGATTGTTGCCAGAACAGGATTGCCAGTCAATATTGAAATCACCTAAAATTATAGTTTTTTGGGGGAGATGGTGGGTAGACCAGTTGAGGAGGTTTTCTAGTGGAGGGATGTTTTGGTCAGGTGGGAAGTAGCATCCAATTATGTTGATGGTTTTGTTTTGGTTTATTTTGAGGTTGGTATATATTATTTCTTCATTGCCTATTTGTGGAGCTGATGATTTTAAGATCTGGATGTTTAGATGCTGTTTAAATATTATAGCTACACTGCCTCCTTTCTTGTTTAGCCGGTCTAATCTTAGTATGCCGTAACTGGTAGGGAATATTTGCTCACTGGTAATGTGAGGTTTTAGCCAGGTTTCTGTCAGGATAACTATATCTGGGGATTACAAGTCTATGGTGGCATGGAGTTCATGGACTTTGTTGGATATACTTCTAATATTTAGGCTTAGTAGAAGGAAGTCACTTGGCTTTCTATTGGCTGTGATATGGGAGAAGTTGTGGTTTCTAGTCTGATTATGAGGATTGGGGTTGGAGATGGTAGGGCCAGGGTTGGGGTGGATGTCTCCACTTAGGGCTAGTTTTGATATGCATGAGATTATTAGTTTCCTCAGTTTTTGAATGTGTTTGTTTATTAGGGAAACTTTATGATTGTGCTCTGTGGGTAATAGGTATGGTGGGAGGGTTACTATGTTAAGTTGTAGGGATGCTTTATGTTTGAGTAATATAGTTGGTAGAATATGCGGGGGGTGCATAGGGATGGTTCTTGAGTTGGTGGGAGGGGAGCTGAGTGAGGGCGAGACATGAGTGGTGGAGTGAGTAGTAGTACAGTGGTAGTGGTTGAGTGGGGGAATGATGGAGCTTTGGTAGGAAGTAACATATGCAAGGAGACTGCATGCAGTGAGCATAGGTAAGGTATGCTTGTACATGTTAGCTGAGGAGGTGTGATAGTAGTGGGAAAATGGAGGAGGTAGTGTTGGGTTAGCGCTGCGGTTGGCTATTGGAAAGATGGGAGGGGTTTGTGAGTGTAATAAAGGTAGGACCACTGGGGGCGGGAGGAAATAGGTGGCATGGTGGGGAGCAAAACGGGTAGAGACCCTGTTAGTTGCTCTAACAGAGTAAAGTGTTAAATGAACATATGATAGTGACAAAGGGTAGTTGTAGTTTTAAAAATGGTGCCTGCCACAGGTAATATTTATTAACTTTGGGATTGGCTTAAGGTAATAAACAGGGAAGGGGGAGGGGGAGAACAAGGGTTTGAGCAGGCAGTTATTTTGTGCTGCTGCTAATGAGCCAAAGCAAAGACAAGTTTGTGTTTAAGAAACAAACAGAATTGAACAAGGACTGCTCTGGAACTGTAAGTCATTTCTTAACTATTTCTCAGGTGGAAAAACAGGATAACCTTGTATCAGTAGGCTACTGTAGTCTCAGTTTAAATTAACAAACACACGGTATTGATCAGTTATGAATACTATTTGCTAGCAGAAGGGAATAAGAGAGAAAGTGGAAGATGAGTGTGTGTGTGTGTGTGTGTGTGTGTGTGTGTGTGTGTGTATGTGGGGGGGGGGCTGCTTACAAGCCAAAGCACAGTGCTCTCCAGGGGAAAATCAATATTGGCTCAAACAGGTAGACACATACTCAAAGTTAACTGTAGCTGTTTGCAGACAGTTCAGACCCGGACTGCACTTTTCTTATAGGAATGTTAAAGGTGGTACCGCAGTTGAATACTTAAGAGTGGTGTTAGGTTCAATGTTAACTGTAGCTGTTTGCAGACAGTTCAGACCCGGACTGCGCTTTCCTTATAAGAATGGTAAAGGTGGTACCGCAGTTGAATACTTAAGAGTGGTGTTAGGTTCAAAGTTAACTGTAGCTGTTTGCAGACAGTTCAGACCCGGACTGCACTTTTCTTATAAGAATAATAAAGGTGGTACCGCAGTTGAATACTTAAGAGTGGTGTTAGGTTCAAAGTTAACTGTAGCTGTTTGCAGACAGTTCAGACCCGGACTGCACTTTTCTTATAAGAATAATAAAGGTGGTACCGCAGTTGAATACTTAAGAGTGGTGTTAGGTTCAAAGTTAACTGCAGCTGTTTGCAGACAGTTCAGACCCGGACTGCACTTTTCTTATAGGAATGTTAAAGGTGGTACCGCAGTTGAATACTTAAGAGTGGTGTTAGGTTCAAAGTTAACTGTAGCTGTTTGCAGACAGTTCAGACCCGGACTGCACTTTTCTTATAGGAATGTTAAAGGTGGTACCGCAGTTGAATACTTAAGAGTGGTGTTAGGTTCAAAGTTAACTGCAGCTGTTTGCAGCCAGTTCAGACCCAGACTGCGCTTTTCTTATAGGAATGTTAATGGTGGTACCGCAGTTGAATACTTAAGAGTGGTGTTAGGTTCAAAGTTAACTGTAGCTGTTTGCAGACGGTTCAGACCCGGACTGCACTTTTCTTATAGGAATGTTAAAGGTGGTACCGCAGTTGAATACTTAAGAGTGGTGTTAGGTTCAAAGTTAACTGTAGCTGTTTGCAGACAGTTCAGACCCGGACTGCACTTTTCTTATAGAAATGTTAAAGGTGGTACCGGAGTTGAATACTTAAGAGTGGTGTTAGGTTCAAAATTAACTGTAGCTGTTTGCAGACAGTTCAGACCCGGACTGCACTTTTCTTATAGGAATGTTAAAGGTGGTACCGGAGTTGAATACTTAAGAGTGGTGTTAGGTTCAAAGTTAACTGTAGCTGTTTGCAGACAGTTCAGAACCGGACTGCACTTTTCTTATAGGAATGATAAAGGTGGTACCGCAGGTGAATACTTAAGAGTGGTGTTAGGTTCAAAGTTAACTGTAGCTGTTTGCAGACAGTTCAGACCCGGACTGCACTTTTCTTATAGGAATGTTAAAGGTGGTACCGCAGTTGAATACTTAAGAGTGGTGTTAGGTTCAAAGTTAACTGTAGCTGTTTGCAGACAGTTCAGACCCGGACTGCACTTTTCTTATAGGAATGTTAAAGGTGGTACCACAGTTGAATACTTAAGAGTGGTGTTAGGTTCAAAGTTTACTGTAGCTGTTTGCAGACAGTTCAGACCTGGACTGCACTTTTCTTATAGGAATGTTAAAGGTGGTACCGCAGTTGAATACTTAAGAGTGGTGTTAGGTTCAAAGTTTACTGTAGCTGTTTGCAGACAGTTCAGACCCGGACTGCACTTTTCTTATAGGAATGTTAAAGGTGGTACCGCAGTTGAATACTTAAGAGTGGTGTTAGGTTCAAAGTTTACTGTAGCTGTTTCAAACACACATTTTTGATTTATACAGATTTAAGGTATGCTCCTACTGCTTAGATTTCATTTTATAATGTAACTCTTTCGTCTTTCAGACTTCTGAATGAAAACTCCAGCCAAACTAGGACTTCCAATGACTGACCTCTCAAACCTCTGCTTTTAGAGGCACATGGAATATATGCAAATGACCCTTATGAACATCAGTTGTTTCAGCTATATGGCAATTCTGAATGCCCATGACTTTCTTTTTAAGTCATTTATTGGACAATTTCAGGCCAATAAAGCCAAAACCCACTAGGTGTAGATATGCATATTTCGGCCTTGTGCTGTGCCAATAAGGTCATAACAAGACCAAAATATCCATATCCACAGCTAGAGGGGTTTGGCTTTATTGGCCTGAAATTGTCCACTGAAGTCACTTAAAAAGAAATAAGTCATGGGCATTCAGAATCGCTATACAGCAGAAACACCTGATGTTCATAATGGTCATTTGCATATATCGCACGTGCCTCTGATACCAGAGGTTTGAGAGGTCAGTCAGTCGAAGTTTTAGCTTGGCTGGAGTTTTCATTTAGTTTTTACAGATTGTTTTTTCTGTGTGACCTTCTCACTCTGTTTTAGTCTTTCAGACTTCTGGAATAAAGATTCTTCGGATTCTTTTCAGAACTCATTTTGTTATATGCTTATAATTTTCTGGTGGTGAGTTAGAAATGAGCAGTCCTAATAAAAAATATACTTAAAGTAGTGTCAGTTTATCGTACTGACCTCACCACTGTATTTTATATGTGCTTCTAAGGGTATGGCTTTTAGCATGTCGGTCTTCTGTCAGGGAAAGACAGACAGACAAACAGACAAGACTAACAAGGTGTAGGATAACACAATGAGAGGTGAGGAATACAATGTAGGAGACATCAAACAGAGGGGAGGATTATAAAACCAGCAGGGGTGGGTATGGATATAAAAGAGAGTTGATCAGTTAGTTGAGGGATAGGACTGGGTGCTCACAGATACAATCTCTCCCAGCTAAGACCCAGTGGGAGACTGCTCATCACCCTCGGTACTGTGGATTCTTATTCTAGGAACTTGTATACTGCCAGAGACTAATTGCTTTGTTCATTATGTAGGAGAAAAAAAAACATTCATTAGTTATGCACTATTGAAATGGCTCCACACTTGGCAGAATGCCATCAAACTGTTCTACTGCCTGACAGATTTGATTGCACTGACCATCTTTCTTAGGTTCACATAACTATAGCACCCCTGTGCCTTTTAGGTACCAAATCAATCTTTGTTAATTATGGCCTTCTTGAACATTTCGTTACTGCTGAGCAGATAATGCTCTTTCAGTATTACTCCAACATTTCTTGCATGGCACTCTGCAAAGTTACTGCCACGTAACAAAGTATACAGTACACAAGTGTAACAATAAAGCTGCTGCACATATCTAGGGTATCTCTGGCTGCTGTCTATTTTTCAGAAACGCAATCCATGAAGACAGTTACATTAAAAAATTCAACAGAGCTTGGGCTGGATTGCTTGATACTAGCACAGATGCAGCCCGAACCATGTTTGCAGCCAATTCAGCTAGGTATTTCTTTGTTCTGGAAAGTGCAGAGGTCACTTGGTCAGGAGTGATAACAGGTGGCTCAGTCAAGGAAGAATCTGACAGGGATGAGGTTTATGTAAGGTGTGAATCTGGTGTTAAATTTATAAGCAAGGATATTGTCTACTGTTTCTGGGTCAGGGGAGACTATAACACAGGAGTTGAGTTTGGAGAAGAAATGGTTGCTACTTTTAATTTACTAAAATAACTAAAGAAAACCTGTGGTTCTGGTATTGGATACCATTCATAGTTTATATGTAGCTTTGCACTCTCTAATTGTGCATATGATGCACAACCATATGCACAAGCACATGTTCAATTATTGCAAATTGCTTTTATAGTGCGATAGATGAAAATCTTTACAAAGGTTTGTGAGTGTTCTCGTTTTTTTTAACAGTAGATTTATGTAGTTTTCCAACAGTAAAGGCTTATTTTGGAAATGGCTACAGTTCTTGTGACATATAGGAATGGCAAACTAGAGCTCTGAGAAAGATGTTAAGAAAAGGGTGGAACCATAACTGGGTGCAATTGCCAGAATGTACTAGTTCTACTTTTCCAGGATATCTTAAATTAACAATAAGTATTTAGAATATCCTGAAACTTTTTTTTTTTGTGAGTGAAATGGTGTTTTTAGGAAGAAGGTAATAGCTAAGTGATCTGTTTTACAATGGATGTGGAGACTCAGGCGGAGGGGCAGCTGGTAAGGACAGGGTCAAGGGGGTTACCACCTCTGGTAGGTGAAGGGAGCTATTAATCATGTCAAGGTATTTCTGGAAGAACTTGAAGGAGGTAGGATAGGTCTGCTAGTTGAATGAAAGTTAGTTCAAGTTTCCCATAAAAATAGTTATTTGGAAAACTGAGCTAAAAAAATGTTGCTGTTCATTCAAAAAAAAAAAAATGATAAACCAACTAGGCCAGTGGTATGCAACCTTCACTATCAAAAGAGCCATTTTTGGCCCCTCTCCCACCAAATAAAATTCATCGGGAGCCACAAAATCTATTTTACCCCTAAGATGAAGATAACACAGCGTATAAAATGTTATATATAGTTATTATACTAAATATAAAAAAAATAAGTTTATAAGCACAATATTTAAAATCCGTCCCTATTTTTGTTCCTTTGTTAGGAATGCTCAATTGCTCTTTGTGTGTGTGTGTGTGTCTGTGTGTGTGTGTGTGTGTGTGTGTGTGTGTGTGTGTGTGTGTGTGTGTGTGTGTGTGTGTTTGTGTGTGTGTATGTGTGTGCGATATCTCTCGATCTCTTAGAACAAGAGATCTGGACAAAGCCATAAATAATGGCACACAAAGACCCAAAAATAGGGGCACTTTTTAAATATTGCTCTTACAAACTTAGAAAGTTAGAATAACAGATTTTACATTAGTATTAATTTTCTGAAAGGCATGTCTGAAACTCAAATGTCTATTTATTCTGACTTCAGCCCTCAATGATTTGCCAGAAAGCCACACTTTTATGAGAAACAGACCAAAAATATGAGGCAAATGTCAGGACATTTTGCAAAAATCTGCACAATGGAGAGGTAAGTGTGTGTGTGTGTGTGTGTTGTTCCTTTGCTCTTCTTTATTTGTGGCTCTGTCTGGATTTCTTGTTTTAAGATTGAGAGGTATGGAAACCTTTCAGGAGATACTGCTGCTGCCACAGGAATGCTCGATTGCTCTCATTTATGTTTGGAATGCATGGCAACAGAAACCGTGTTATTCTAGCTAGTTTCTATGTTTCTAAGAGCAATATTTAAAGTATGCCACTCGATCACTCTCAGAGTGTGAGTATGTGTGTGTGTGTGTGTGTGTGTGTGTGTGTGTGTGTGTGTGTGTGTGTGTGTGTGTGGTAGAGTGGCCATTATTTTTCTAAGCTACATGGAGCCACTGCTGAGGGGTGGAAGAGCCACATGTGGCTCCAGAGCTGCAGGTTGCAGACATCTGAACTAGGCTGTATGAGACTTGCAAATGTAATCACTGCTTATTTATCCAAGGATTTTTTTTATTTGGAACTGTAACATTTTTGCTAAGACTTTATAATAATCATCTAAGAAGAGTGGCTACCAATGTGAAAACAGCCCAGTATTATATACCACTGAGTAAATTTAATAGTACTACAGTATGAGTAAATGTAATAGTACTACAGTATGAGTATGCCTGTCTCAGGTAGTCAAGTGTAAACTGTTTATTGAATACATTTACAATCATAGCTATTTTTCATTCTTCCATATGTATATAAAACTGAAAAACCAAACTAAACTAAACTATTTACCTTGGTGTACTTGTAATATCCACATACTCTAAATGTTTTATTTTGCTCCTTTTACCATGATAGCTTTATTTGTTATTTCTGCTCCCATTATTATTTTATTCCACAAACTACTTTCACTCCACATGTGCACACACTTTTATTTATTTATTTTGTAAAGTTTTTAACTCTGTACCTGTGCCATCACCATCAAGTCCTCCTCAAATTCTCTACAAGACCACTCCTTACTTTCCAGGTTGAAAGCCCTTTATCCCATTTCCTTTCCTGGAAAGTGAGAGCTAGGATTTGATGGTGGTGGTGTCATATAATGCAGGATGGACCAAACTCCCACCTAGTGCCACAGCTGAGACTTCTGCGTATGCTTACGGCAGTGTGTGCATGCATGCACTTTTCCACATCTTTGTAATGCACCACTAGTGCAAGAGCTCACAGTGGAACAGCATCCCTTCCCCCAAGGTGGATGAGGTGATATTTACAACTCATCTCCCACCTCCACATAACAGCTCCACCGGAGTCAGACTCCCAGCCAAAACCAGATCATTTGATGCAAAAGTCAAGGCTCTTATCTCTCTTTGACAGTAGAGACAGTTGCATACATCTTTTCAAATCTCTTTTTCAAACTCACTAGAAAGCTACTCATCACAGCATTCAAGGAATCAGAGACAAATCTGACCAGAATCAGGGACAAATGCAGAAATAATCAAGGACAGTTTTAAAGTAACGTGAATTGCTGCACATTTTCTGAAGTAAAAGGAGACTACAACTCTAATTATTTTCTTTATTTATCGAGTACAATTCATCAACATTTCTCCAAAAGTCACCAGTTTTAGGAAGTATTAAGAGGGATAGTGGTAAAATCTGTGTCAAAATCAGGGATGTCCCTGAAACTTAGGGACACTTGAGAAGTATGCTGCTTATGCACAACTTTAGGCTTGACACTTACCTCAGTGACTGGTAGTCAGAAATGAACGCCGTGCTCTAGAACAGGAATATAGAAAATTTAACTATTGACTCACTATATTGCAATTCCTGACATTCATAAACACAAGTACTCATTGTGGACTTCTGTTGCAAAGCTGTTTCCTGATACACCAAAAAGTTTCACTGCTTTCACTGATGCAAAAAGTGACAAACTGATTTTTTCAAAAATACTTCTGCAAGGTTAGTCTTTCCATTAATACTGTTAAGTGACAGTAGAATCTGGTTTAATCATAAAGTGTTAAAGCAATATTTCAGTATTTTCTGAAAGAGAATATAATATGAATACTGTATCAAAGCACAAATGATATTACAAATTGAAGGCTGAATATTTGTGCAGGTGATCAAACTATATCAGTGGCCAATGCCAAAGGACATTAGTGCAATACAAAATATATAAGTTTTTGGTATTTTGGGCAAACTCCACTGGCCAACCATATAACCAGTTACCATAACTCTGCCCAGTTATTTCCTACAAGGCAACAGCCAATCACAGTGCAGCTACCATATAGGCAACCTACAGGGAATACACTATATAGCAAATATTTTATTAAAAAGGAGTGCACTTGTAGTGTAGTTGATGGATAGTCTCTACTAAAGTGCAGTGTTGAAAATAATACAGCAGATAACTGTAAACATGAAACCTGCCTAGAAGTTGACCTATTATTAGAAGGGTGAATGTTCATTTATAGAGCAAGACAGAGTGTCTCTTTTTTATAATAAGGGCAATGACAAGCTCAGAGAGTAATAGATGGTCAACTGGTCTTATAAACATCAACCGTAGCTTACCACAGAAGGATATGTCAACAGTTAAATTACCAAATGACAGATGTTTAACCATAAAACTCTGAAAGTAGATTATATGTAAGTCATATCTTCTCTTATGCCACCCAGTAGGCGATGACTGCTGATACAGTGCTTATAATAATATAAGACTGTGTGTGATGAAGATAGACCCATGCTTATAATAATATAAGACTGTGTGTGATAAAGACAGATCCATGCTTATAATAATATAAGACTGTGTGTGATGAAGATAGATCCATGCCTAAACTGAACCACTGAACTGTGTTGCATTTTAAGGATCAATACAAAATGGAATTGTAATCACTGACTAAGTTTAATAAATAGTAATAGTACAATGCACTGACATGGACATTTAAATAAAATATTATCTATTTCTGTTTAATTTTAATGTTTCTAACCCACTGAAGAACAAACAAGAACAGTCTGTCAATAAAACAATAGTTTACAACCATCTGCCAAGTGCCTACATGATCTGAAAATGTGTCCACTGTGCTTGTGTTCTCCTCTCCGCACGTAAATATGCTTGTGATGGGATCTCTCCATCTTCTAGAAATATTTAATGTACTTTATTAATGTATACTAGAACTCAGGCATAACAAATGTGTTTACAGCTATTCAATGAATAAGGGTCAAAGTATTAGATGTGCTATTTAATATGCAGTGTGCATTATGTAATGTATAATTAAAATAAATGATGGAGCGGCTTGATATTTCATTTATTGCAGGACAAAAATAAGCCCATATTAATGAATTTGTTTTCTCTTGCCACTTATAATAAACTTGATGTTTACTAGAGAAACTATTCCCAGTCTCTTCGATTTCTGGCATAGTTACAGAGTTTGACTATAAAGATAATTACAGAGACATTGCTTTGTATCCTCATCTAGGGATTTAAAATGTAAATGTATATATTTATCTAATTTACTGTAATTAGCCTATCATCATTTACTGAAACACACTCAGCATGTTCTTTAACCAAGTCTTGGAAGTCAGAGCACCACACTCTCCAATGTGTATTTTAAAGTCACTTGTACTTAACAATCATCTAATCCATACATGTTCATACCTCAGCTGACCATTGCATGAAATGTTACCCTAATCAAATGTGTGCAACTCTGCGAATAGTATGATTCTTTGAACTTAATGGCGATGGCTCATATTATTGTCATTGGGTGTACATCTCCGCCAGGAGTACCTAAAAATGCCTAGGCAGGAAACTACAAAACTCCAAGTATGATACAAATGGGAAGAGGAGTCACACTTATATCTCCATGCCATGCATATAATGTGCAAGAGTTAACACAGCAGTGCTGCAATCTGTGAAGAGTGCAGAGATGTACAGTTCGGCAGGTACACATGACGTTTGCACTTGTACTTCTCTTAGACTATCCGATGACCCAATTGTGAGTAATTATTGGTGGGTAATAGATGCAGCAATCAAATAATTTAATCTCACCTCAGGAAATTCTGTTAAAAATACATATAGCATTGAACCTTACATGCTTTGAATACAATTTACAGTAAAAATTTTCTACAAGGAAATACTAAAATTTAGCCTAACAATGGTGAGTAAATACACTATACAGGAGAAACATACAGACAAAAATTTCCCTCTGACTAATAGCCGGAACGCCAATCCCTGATCAATGGTTGTAGTATGTTTCCCAAATGATGGTTCACTTATCAATGACAGAAAAAATGATGGTTAAATAAAAACTGCTGAGTCAGGAAGAATGAAGAAACAAAATGCACAAAGCCATATGTCATACAGGAAGTAAAACTCTTGCATCTTCCATGTTGGATTGTGCTGACTTATGAGTCTGGAACTGAAAATTCTAAGGGAACAGTTTACTTGGGGATACAATAGTAGAGGATTTCAAAGTAAACAGGGAGTAGAAAAGCAGGCCATATTTTAGACATCTGAGCCTAGAGTTGCAGCTCCAATAGGAACTTGTTATTCCAGCCCTAGGTGTGGCCCTACAGCCAACTCACTATATCAGTTAAAATCTAATGTCACCATTAACACTGATAAAAGGGAATGGGGAACCTCAACAGACATTTCTTCATTCTTTTCCCAGCTGCTAAATTCTGTATTCAACAGAATGTGATATGTGTATTTCATTCTGGCTAATTATCATTCTGTAGCTGGTTGCAGTAGTTGTATGTTTTAACAATGGCAAAAATGCTAATAAATATAAAACATGGCTGGTGCATACCAGTTTCTCCAGAATCTGCAGGGCAAATTACAATGTTACTGGTGGAAGAATGTTACTCTTATTCATAGGCAGACAGTCACCACAAATACACAGATGCAAATGTATTGAAGAAATAATTAGGGTTAATTTTCACATGTATCTGCGTAAAATGAATGTGTCTACACATTCATCAACATTTGCAACTTAAACTGCACTGCCCCAGAGTACAACAGGATAATGAAGTCATATGTCTCATTATGTTTTAAACATCTAAATTTGGGTTGTTCGACAAGATTCATTACACACACACACACACATATATATATATATATATATATATATATATATATGTGTGTGTGTGTGTGTGTGTGTGTGTGTGTGTGTGTGTGTGTGTAACAATAAAATAAATAAAACACTGTAAATGCAGACGACTTTAATGATGGTAAGCATTTTCACATTTGAGTAGTACCTCATGAGACCCTGAAAAACACAAGTGCAATAAAAATGCTAATCAATATAAAAACAACCAATAAACACAGACTTTAAAACCACATGCTTGACATAATGCAATTAAAATAATTAAAATAACACATCATTTAAACAGAGCTCTCTGCTTTAGCTTAAGTAGGGAAGACTGTGTTAACAGAATGACTACCTATGTTTTGAATAGTGATTTGTACAAGGAAGCATCACTTAATTATTTACACTTAGCATACAAAAAATTGATTACTGTTTACAGGACCTTTTAGATCAAGGACAGATTAATTATATGTTGTATCCGTTTTTCTATGTTTAATTCCCTGTGGTGCCATCTATCTTTGGTATTCCAAACATAGACAAAAGCATTATGAACCCCCCCCCCCCCGCATAAGGCCTATTGTTAATGCTAGCTGTTTAAAGACTCATCCCTTAGTTAAATATATTGATGTCAAGCTGAAAGAAAGTTTCACCTATTTATGTAGGGACTTTTTAGAATTTTTGTTAAAAGTTAAGGAGCTGGGGTACTCAGAAAAACTGTTTTTTTTAACTGTGGACGTGGTTGAGCTTCTCAATGTAATTCCCCACAGTATTGGTTTAGCGTGGTTCAATGATTTCTTACTCAGATCTACTGTATTTGACCTAAACTTGTTCTTAAAAAATGATGTTGTTTTTTAGAAGGTCAATATTTCCAACAAACTAAAGGGGTAGCCATGGGTGCCTCCTGTGCTCCTATTTTTGCTAATAGCATCCTTATTCAGTGAGAGAAATATTTTTTGTTTAACCATTTTTCTCAAACTCCCTGGAAGGTATACAGCAGATATTTGGACAATATTTCTATTGCATGGGAGGGGGATATAATGAACAAAGACCCCTTTGTTGAATATTTTAATTCTACAATCCCCTTTTTAAGTTTACATACTCCTTTGACCTTTCTTCTATTAATTACTTGGATGTTAGAATTTTTAAAGATTATGATAATCAGTCCATTGCCAATACCATTTATAGGAAACCAACTTATTGCAACAGTTTGCTGCATTATCAGAACAGTCACCCCAATTTTCAAAAGCATGGGATTATAAAAGGGTAATATATATGACTGGCAAGAATGATTTCTGATGATACCCTGTTTTACGAGGAAAGTAAAGTTTTGGCTGATATGTTCCTTGCTCGAGGTTATCCTGTTTATCTTATTAACTCTATTAGTTTTGGTATAGCTCAGCAAAGGAAGGACAGGGTTATTGTTCCCTTGATAAAGACTGGTTATAAGAGTGTTGGTGAAATTTTGGGGGGGTCTTGCCACCCAAAAGGACTGTTCTACTGCTTTTGTTATGGAATATTATTTAGAGGACCAAAGCATTAGGGGAAGTGCTAAATAGGAACTGGTCAGTTTTAACCTGTTTTAATGGTATAACTGACAAAATCAGGGATTGACCACTTGTGTATTGAAAGGGCAAAACAATAAAAAAAATGTTTGAATATGGGAACTTTATCATACCTACTCAAACCCATACAAAAATGTGTACTGGTAAATGCGACTTTTGTTCCCAGTGTAGCTTTATATTTGTGGGAGATTCTATTTCAGTTAATGGGAAATACATCAAAACCACATTTTTTTTGTAACTGTAACACATCTGGAGTTGTTTACCTTGCCCTATGCTAGAAGTATGCTGGGTTTTATGTTGGGAAAATTCAAAGGAAATATAGGGAATGTGTTTACGAACATTCTCTAGGTATTAGGAAAAATAAGTTTAGTAGTTCCCTTGCCAAGCACACTGATAACAACTCTGGCCACTATTTTTGCTTTTCTTGGGGTTGGATTTTGTTTCTAAAAACCCTAGAGGGGGATCTTGGGAGGATATATTAGTGCAGTGTGAGATGCTATGGCAACTTAGATTAAATGCTGAAGTGCCCCAGGGTTAAATGAGCATATTTCCATTGGTAGTGGTTTAAAACTAAGATCCTACAAAGTATAATTTTTTTTTCTTTGCTTTTTATGTTTGTATTTGTATTTTTATTTTTAATGGAGATTTATTAGGTTATAACTTTTAAAAAACTTTATTTTCTTGTATTTAACTTGTAATTAGTAGTTGGGTGTATAGGAACATGTGATTAATAATGAGGGGTATTTAAATTTCTGCAGTTTGGTTTGTATTTTACTCTGAAGAATTCTGCTGTATTATCACGAAAACACTGTCATATATTGCGTGAACCGCAATTATGTCGAACGTACAAAACCACGAAATTCAAAAAGTCGAAGTGTCATGGTTGGCCCGTCTGTGGTACAGCTCCGTAAGGTAAGTGTGTGATAGTTATAGACCTTAGGGTTAGGGTGCAGGTTTAAGTGCATAGATAGGTAATGTATGTAACGTTTAGTGTACGGTTAGAATTAGGGTTTTGTTAAATGTATGTGTGTGGATTATTTGTTTTGTTTTGGTATATCGCTGTAGGGTAAGTGTGCGATAGTTATGTACCTTAGGGTTAGGGTTCGGGTTAAGGTAAGTGCATAGATAGTAATGTATGTAAGGTTTAGTGTAGGGTTAGATGTAGGGTTTTGGTGCTTTACATTAGGGTTAGGAGTAGGGTTTTGGTTAGTGTATGTATGTGGTTTATTTATTTTGTTTGGGTAGGCAGTATGTAGAGGGAGGTGGAGTTGGCTGACTATGGGGATTAGACTTTTTGTATTTCATGGTTTCGTACGTTCGACATAATCGTTGTTCACGCAATACGTGTCAGTGTTTTCGTGTTTGCTTAAAAGGATTTTCGGCATTATAATATAGACCTATGCAGCCTTAGCTGCACCTCTTTTTGTATCAGTATAACTGCTTGCCTTAAGAGTCCTGCACTCCTGGTTCCTTTTTATCCCATAATGCCTTAAATACTCCAGTAGCCCAGTTTCCTTACTATATGGTATCTTTCATAAACTCTGCATATAGCATTAATGCATGACTCTCTGCGATTTCTTCTTGGAATATCCACTGTTCTTCAACTTATTGTCATAGTTTAAAACAAGTCACAGGTTTGGTTCTCATCTGCATATGCAAACTTGATTGGACACATGGCAAGAAGACCTCCGCAGGCTTCTTCTACCTTGCACCTATCACACTCTCCCATGGACACTCAACCTTTAAACTCCAGCCAGTATGATGTCACTGTCAAAATAAACTACAGATAGGAAGACTTTATTGAATTATTGTAATACTCTATCAGCAAAGGACCTGACAAATGCTGTTTCATACACTACGCCATGTGCATCAGCAAATGTCATTCAGCATTACCTTTGGCTCTTGTAATATGTCCATTTCTGTGTGTACTATTTATGAATGTATTCCTTATTTCATTTACCCAAAATACAACTTTATTATTCTGAATGGCAGATACCATCCTGATTCCTCCCTTTCTTCTTTATAAGCTTTATATTTATATACCCTTACCATTGCTTTTGTGAAAGCAACTTTTTTACATAAGTAACCCTGTATTTGTCACTGAAATCTATGGTCTTTCCATGCTGTGTGCATAAAAGTAGCAAGGACTATCACTGCATAAAAATATATATTAAGCATGTATGTCACAGATACATTTCTTTAGCAGAGATACATTATCTTCCTATGAGCCTGTCAAAATGAACAACTTATTGAACTAGTCACAAAAGGTAGCTCAAAGGGCAGCAAATATTATGAATCAATTAATAATGATGTATAAGTCTGGTAGAGTCACCATTCTTTTGGCAAACAGTGGGGAAGCAATTATCCATGTACTTGGATGACAGCTCATTTAAATACCCTAAAAGATATATATAATGCAATGACATATGGTACAATGCTTACTGATTTTGTAACCTAATAATTAATAGCAATAATTAAATGTGAAGCCTTCAACATAAATTATTTTTCTAGAAATACAATCTTTAATTACTAGTTTCTTTCTTCACTTCTGTGGCAGTGCAAAAAGAAAAGGGACTGAATTACTCAAAGCTAGTAATCTTCTCCATGCAGACGTTTTACCATTTGTAAAGCCCAAGTGCAAGGCTAACAGAACTTCTGAACTTGTATGGGCATGTATGGGTTTAGATAATATATATATAATAGTCAAAACCTTTACACCAGGAAGGATTTTTTGCATCCAAAAAAATTATTATTATTTTTTTAATCTATATCCCAGTTTATTCAGAGAACACTGCAGTGGTGGTGCTGCGGTAGCGTTGTTGCCTCATAGCAAGCCATTGTCCCATTCGATTCTCAGCTAGAGCGTCTTCTGTGTGGAGGCATGCATGAATGGGTGTGCCTTCGTTGAATGTTGTGCGTCAGGGCTGGTAACCCGGTACGTAAAAATCCACTACCAATCATTAGCAGACCGGAGTTCCGCTGTGGCGACCCCTAACCGGGAAAAGCCGAAAGACACAAACAAATCCCAGTTTATTCAGAGTTCAGTTAATGTCAGTACAGGGGATATGTTTTTGCCAGCTTATCCAATAATATGTAGATTTTTTCAGCTGGATGTGATTGCAGTGAATCTGTCTTTGATGTAGATTTACAGACAGGAAAAGAGACAAACAAAAGTTATCTACTGTACCTTTTTATGAGTTTTATGTTCTGGATATGTACCTGAATGCTGCCATTTTACCTTAAAAAATATTATATACAACATTCATCTACCACTGTCTTACGTTGGATCTGCTGGATATGTCCTAAGTCGTAGCACAGTCATCATGCTAAGATCACTATCTATGCATCTTCATGGAAAATGTACATGCTGGTATTTTATTTTATTCTACTTATCTGACCTTTCACACTCTCTCTGCTAAATGACTGACTGTAATGGGAAGTACTACGAGAATTCAGGTCATTTCTTTCTCTGTACATTGAATAAAATAAACTTCGACAACTTTTAAACACTTTGCCACTGGTGCTTTAAACGACACAGTCTTGGAGAGTAACAAAAGGGATATTAAACCAAAGTTCCAGTCAAAAGTCAAAAAGCTCTCATTCATCTCTAGAATTTCTCATGCTGTATAGTAAAACATGTTTATTGTTTAAGAACATCCCTTTGTTAACATGCCATCATTTGCAATGCGTTTTCTCATTTACACTGGTAAGTCAGATGAGATCATGTTGAATGCATTTAACCACAGTAGCTCTGGTGTGGTATTTAGGGCAGCCACAGTGGTGCAGTGGTTAGCATTGCCGCCTCACAGCAAGAGGTTCTCCAGTTTGATACTCAGCTGGGGTGCCTTCTGTGCAGAGTCTGCATGTCCTCCCTGTGGTCATGTGAGTTTCCTCCGGGTGCTCCAGTTTCATCCCAAAGACATGCTGCAGGTGGATTGGACACTCTAAATTGGCCCTAGGTGTGCGTACCTTCTGTGGAAGGTTGGGCACCGGGCTGTTAACTCAACACCGTAAAACTCCACTGCCAATCATGAGCGGACAAGGTGATCCGCTCTGGCAACCCCTAACTGGGAAAAGCTGAATGAAGAAGAAACTCTGGCGTGGTATTTCATGTGTCACGCTCCACCTAATGGTGTACTGCACTGTTTGCATGTAATGGTTACTCTGATTTCTAGCATGAGACACTGTGGCACAGTTCCTAATATTTTATGTTCAGAAATAAAAATACATCCCTGCTGGCAAAGATACGGGGTATTTGTCATGTAGTACTTCTCGTGCAAGAAAAGAAATGTCCCTAAATTAAAGCAGTTTCAGACATCGTAGACAACAGGTATAAATGGGTTGAGACTAAGAAACCTGTCACACACAGCCTCCTCGAAGATGCAGAAAATATATTAAAAAAGTCCATGTCTCCACATTATTTGAAGGAATTCTTGTGTTTATTAAATAAACCCTTTATTAATCAAACACAAACACACACGAAAATGAATTGTTAGCTCAATACTGATTTAATGAAGGAATTTTTAAACCTTTGCAGGAAAAGCTTCAATACAACTGACAGATGGTAGCTAAGAAGGAGTTTGCAATTTGACCCTAGTCCACTGATATACTTGTCCGAGGGAAGGAGTTGTCTGAACCGCCTTATGCAGAATGGATCTAAAACTCGCAACCATTTCCTATAGCATTACCCTATCTGGTCAGCACTGGGTAACTGAGAAACTAGTGGGAGTGCCTTACAAAAATGGGGTTCAATGCTGCCATATAGCTAGGTTACTTTTACTATGACCAGTATTATGCAACAAAGCAGACACTATGTCCTGCTGACTGCAGGGGGCCACTGAAATGCATATTCTTTCCCAGTGACTTGGGTTTCCCTAGGTACCAAATGCAGACAGAATGATCACTGAGCATGGACAATTACACCCTGGATGCAGTAAGTCATACAGATAAGCATCAGTTACCTCTGATCAGGGGCAGTACAAATATGACTAGGTTGTTGTCGAGCATCACTGCATGCTCTTCTATGAATCCCATGATGTCTGCAACAATCAAAAAGTAGATGAGATCTCAAGTTGTGAAATGAAATGAGAATCTAACAACAGTTTTCTGTCTTGCAAAAGAACCGTCTATAAACAGCAATGTAGCCAGATCCTTTAAAATTTAATGTAAACCATGACTCGTTCTTTTAAGCTGACTTAGGAGGGTGGTGTATGACAGAATACTAGAAAAACACCAAAAGATCAATAATACACCTAATAGTAATAGCAAAGGAAATACAATTAACAGAAGCTTTGATTACATAGTCTGCAAATTAATTATCAATTTTTGATAAATATATAATGTACCAAAGACTATCGGTCTTACCAGTCATGTCATGGAATCCTGGTATGTTTATCTTTTTCAATACCAGATTTAAATTTTTGTCAACAGAACAACTGTCTATTAAATTAATAAGGATCCTTGACAGTCACAAGTTTTTAAGTTCTTTGATTTTTAGTAAATTTACAGCCAAGGAGAGCATCAAGTAGCACAAACATATATCCCAGTACAGGTCAAAATGAATCCACCCTTAAACAGATTTTCTGCACATTTACCAGTAAAAATGCATCATCACCCATCCTGTCTTTGAGATTACCATAGAAGTACTTATTCAAGAAACACAGGATATATCAGGCTAGGCACCCTTTGTACCAGTTGGCATAGTTAACATATTAGAACAGGTTTAGGTCTTTAGAGTTAGTATTTGCTTTGGTAACATTTCAGTTTAGGTGAGGGACATCAAATAGTGAGGGGTTGTTTATACCATGGAAAGAGGGATACAGGTTTTAAGATATCACACTAGATAAGGGTACTAAAATATGAGTTTTTACAGAAAATGTTGAAGTTTCTTGAGTTGGTGTAAGGTGTTTAGTGACATACGTACTAAAAGGAGCATTTAAACCTATTAATTTTAACCCCCCCATTATTTGAAATGTCAAAATTAAAAAGAAAATAAGTTTTGAATTAATCACTGGCTGGTAATTGAGAGGAGAAGCAGGGATAAAGAACTGCAGTATAGAGAATATACATGACAAGCACTTTTAGATGCATTCAAGAAATAAGGATTTAACAATAGTATTGATTGTAAATGTTTTTGTCAAAATCCACACGTTTATTAACATGACATAAAACTGCAAAGTCAATGAGGTAAGCGCTTTTGCCTGACAAAATAACAGACTTTATCAAAACCCTAAAAAATAAATAAAGTCTGTTATTTTGTCAGGCGAAAGCGCTTACCTCATTGAATTTGCAGTTTTATGCTACTTTAATAAACGTGTGGATTTTGACGACATCATTTGGGCTCGGGTTTTTGGACTAGCTCTGAAGTGTTTTTTATGGTTCTGGGTTTTTCTCCACCTTTGTATGCTTGTTTCTCACTGGTGTACGATTTTAAATGTTATTTAAAGAAATATTTTTTTTACGTGAAGTAGAATTGTTAGTATGAATGCTACTTATTAAGTTCATGTTTGCATGATGCATCACGTGATTTCAGGTAAGTATGTAAAGACTTATCTGTATTTTAATAACAAATAGGATTGACCCTTGATTTAATTAATAAAACAAACAGCAGACAAAACTGTTATCTTGTGTGAATTTTAATAAACTTCTGGTTTGGGAGAACTGAAGTCTTTCTTTATGCTTTCCACCTGTAGTTAATTTTTTGTAATTTTGTGTATGTTCAACTTACTAGCTACAGCAGCTACCTGGTTTTTGTTATGTTTCTCCCAGAGTCAGGTAATACTTTTACCTGGCCTAGTTAATTACCTAGAGCAGGGGTCTGCAACCTGTGGCTCTGGAGTCACATGCGGCTCTTCCACCCCTCTGCAGTGGTTCCCTGTAGCTTTGAAAAATAATGGCCACTCTGCCACACCATACACACACACACTGAGAGCAATTGAGTGATGCATTTTAAATATTGCTCTTATAATCATAGAAACTTACTAGAATAATGGTTTCTTTTACCATGCATTCCACACACACTGAAATTGATAGAGCAATTCCTTGGCAAAATCAGCATCTCCTGAAAGGTTTCCATACCTCTCCACCATACCTCTGAAACTCTTAACCACAAGAAATCTGGACACAGCCACAAATAAAGGGGGAAAAGGAATAAAACTGGGGCAGATTTTAAATATTGCTCTTATAAACTTGCTTGACTAACAGTGTTTCTGTTAACATGCATTTTCCACACACACACACACACACACACACACACACACACACACACACACACACACACACACACACACACACACACACACACACACACACACACACACACACACACACAGTTAGCTGTCAGCTGTACAGATTTTCGCAGAATGTCCTGATTTTTGCCTCATATTTTTGATCTGTTTCTCATAAAATTGTAGTTTTCTGGCAAATCATTGACAAATTATTTAGAGCTGAAGTCAGAAAATATAGACAGACGTTTGAGCTTCAGACTTCATACCCTTCAAAAAATTCATACCAATGCAAAACCTGTTCTATCAACTTTCTAATTTTGTAAGAGCAATATTTAAAAAGTGTCCCTATTTTTTAATTTGTCCAGATTTCTTGCTCTAAAAGGATGAAAGGTATCACACACACACACACACACACACACACACACACACACACACACACACACACACACACACACGCCAGCGTACGCACACTGACAGCAATCGAGCAATCAAAGGAACAAAAATAGGGACAGATTTTGCTCTTATAAAATTAGTTCTTTTATATATAGTAAATAACTATATATAAAACTTAATAAGCTATGTTATTTTCATTTTATGGGTCAAATATGCTTTGTGACTCCAGATGAATTTTATTTGGTAGGAGGAAGGCCAAAATGGCTCTTTTGATAGTGAAGGTTGCAGACCCCTGACCTAGAGAATATCTTCAAGAACCAAAGGAATTATCCTATTCCTGTATTCTTTCCTTACCAGATTAATCACAGAATACAGTGCCCTCTTAGGTATGTACAAATTTGAGCATATCACTCAACTAGAAAAACCTCAAAAGTTTCTAACCAAGAAATTAAAGGTCTTAAATCGTTCAACTATCAACAAAGATTAGTGTGCTTCTCCTTATACTAGGTAACCTACCAGCTGCAATTAGGTGACCTACGTCTAGATTTTGTAGTCATGAAAGACCCAACACTATCTGGCCTATTTCTTAGTGAAACCAGTGTTTGTACAATAACCCACAACAGACGTAACTCTACACCAAATTATAAACAAGACTAGGTCCAGCGATAGCCTCCTAACATAGTGCATTCCCAGCCTATGGAATATGTTGGCACTACAGATCAAAGAACTACTTTGGCAACCTTTAAGGGTAGTCTTGATGACTGGATGGACAGACACAAATTTATGCCAGGCTTATCACACAAGGCCCTGCTTTATTTGTGAGGTAAGCAGCATTAAGTGCTTGCGATGGGTGGTAAGAACTTTCAAATGTGTCTTCCTTAAGGTATATATCATTACGCACCGTTATGGTCTCTGTCATCACCTACCTAGTATTATTTTGATGTCCCATGTTCCTATAATGTTGTGAGAGGCTTAGTCCCAGCTGAAAATGACAGTGTATGTCCAAAGTGTACCATTAAATTACTCTGTTGTCCACACTTAATCCTAAATTCTGTCTTATAAGTTGTTATATTGGTTGTTCATTTGTTTTGCATTTGACTGTCATCTCTCCAACTTGATGCCATGTTTTATTTACACTTACACCACTTGTTTTTTTCTCCTAACTTCAAACAAATGGGAACAACAATTCAGTAAATGCTGCAATAAAATAACGGAATAGTAAGGGGTCTATTGAAACTAAGATTCTTCTAGAAGTGTGAGTAAAATCAAACAAGTACTGAAATTGAATTCTATGTAATATGAGTCAGCTCTGTGACCTGTTGGTTAAAGGACACAGTAAATGGCTTTTTATATGCAGGGTCTAGTGATGTGATGTTAAGTCTAGTAAACTACAATGTGATACAGCTGCTAAGAGTACTGAGAAAAATCCATGTTTTGACGTTTCTTTTATAAACAGCATCTGCCTACAGTTCACAGACTGCATCCTTGTTGAATTTATTTCAGTGCATGATTAATAGATCTTTGGCTTGCCTTGCATAATGCATTGGCAGTTTTAGAGGTTTTCTATGATGTCCCATTGTGATGACAAAACATGGTACTTACTCATCTTGTCACTGCACAATTTGACTTGTGTCACCTTCAAGTTGACCTCAGGGACTGCCAAGGTCATGGGGTAGCACCAGTGAAGGAAGACCAGACAGTGCTGGTGTCTGAACAAGACAGAGCGATCTTTCACTGAGAGTAACCTTCCGTCAGTAATGAGAGGCTGTGCTAAGGCAAAGGATGTGAGTAATGCCATTTCATTCAAAACTGCTGGACAAGGGAATTCTTATGATGCTAAACTGAGAAGGGAAGTATTCTTAATGTTTTTCATCTTTATGCTTAGTGCTATGGCAACATAATGTTTTCTTTCCAGAACTCTGCCACTGTCATGTCACGGACACTGCTCATGGATAGCTAGAAAAATCTGAAACCACCCCCATTAAAAGCCATATCACTGTACTGCAGGACCAAGAATAATAATTAAATCAAAGGATAAATCTCAGTGTTATGTCCATAGCTAACATCAAATACTATGTATTCTACAAGGAATGTGAAAAAACAAACATACATTAATACAAACTGTGTAACTGATGATCACTTTAATAACTATAGAATATAAACTGCTTCTTTGCTAGTATAAATGAAAACAAATATTCAGTGCTATTTACTGTAAGTAGTGGAACTGCAATATATAGAAGCATTTTTAAGGAAGGTATGAATTATGTTTTGTCATTATGAGCTGTTTCCTGTAGACAAGTGTTTGATCCTTGCAACCTTCATTTGCCTACTGCTTTATTTTGAGTAAATCTTTTAATCAGACATTTCTGCCAGGTCACCAAAGAAAAACAATATTTGTGTCCAGTGGTGTTAGCTGTTTAATAAATAAATACAAAATATGCAACTGTACACCTGTTCAATCCACACTAAGCTAAAGTAAACAATATAATGTGATGATACAAAGGTGATATTGCATATTCATTATTTATCACTTCAGTTTAACAGGGTAGGTCTAAGACTAAGGCCACAGCCTTGTATTGTTGTTGCTGTTTTTTGTTTTTTTTTGCCTGGCTTAGATTATCATCACAAGGCCTTAATAGTTGCTACTCATAAAAATATTTACATTGTCATTTATGTGCTTCAGACCTCGTTATCCCCTTGTTTATCATTGATTTTCATATCATCAACATACATGCACAGAATTTACAGGGCTTTACCTGAAAGACAGAATTTAGTAAATGGAAACAGCTGTAAAGACTAACAGAAGTGATAGTATTGCAACCACATTTTTTTTATGTTTTACATATGTCAAAATATTAAATTTTAGCTTCAGAATTAAACTATTCCCATCTTACATGAAATATAACTTAGTATATTTTGTGTAGTTTTCATGGGTGCTCTTTATTGCAACATTATTTCTCTTTTCTTATTCTGTCAGTATTCTCTCATTTGATATGTGTTATTATCTGACATGCCAATCAAAACAAAAAAATAATTCTTCTTCTTTCGGCTTTTCCCACTTAGGGGTCGCCACAGCGGATCACCTGTCCACTCATGATTGGCAGTGGAGTTTTACAGTGTTGAGTTGCCAGCCCGATGCCCAACCTTCCACAGAAGGCATACACACACTCACACCTAGGGCCAATTTAGAGTGTCCAATCAAAACAACAAAAAAAATAATAATAAAAAAATATGCATGACTGCAAAAAGAAAAGAAACCACATTTTTAATTTGCTTACTGGAACTTTATGGATAACTTTTCTGTGTTAAACAATCAAAAATAAACAATCTTGCTAATTGTCAACAAATGCTTTTCTCATATTTGTATGTGTCTTGAATTCATGCTGCCTTTGATTAACTGTAGCAGAAACACTTTTTAAGAGTGGTGCTGTCTGGACATAGTGAAATGCCTTGCAGTCCTGCATGCACAGGTATGTGAGGCAGAATTAACAGCACCCTTGAATTTATTAACTGATGACCATTAATCCTAGGGGTTCAGTAGCAGAAGCTGTAGTGTTGGGGGCGCTGGTCAACATATTAAGAGTGTAACACTTCACATTAGCAAATACTTTATTTTTTCTTAATGTTATGGTTATTAAGCAGTAAAGACCTCTCTTCATCAAAGTGAGGCAAGGAATGTTCAGCTGTCAGTTCTGAAAAGGGAATAAAAAAGTGAACAGAGAAAGGCATTTTATTGATTCAACTCACAAGGATTCTCTGAATAGTCTGATGATTTGCTTTAGGTTAAACACATAATTTAGCCAGTGTGATGCATTCCACCAAACAAAATATCTCAAAAGAAGCTACTACTGAATCATAAGGGCTTCTAAAGAAGAAAGCTTACACCAAACTGCTACAAAATTCTACCACAAATATGTGTATCTTCACTGATGCACATTGTGCAGAACAATATGCTGAAATTACTGCTGTAATATATTTTTCTAAGCATACAGACAGCATAACTGCAAGCAGTTGTCAATAATGGTATTGCATGGGCTCCTCCTTCTCCCATTAATATCAAACCAAGGATGTTGCTTCCAGATGCAATGTGTACTACACCTGCTGGTGCTGTGATCAATATGACAAATGTGCACCTTTTTCAGAAGTACATTAAAGAAATTGTCACATTACACTATATAGTAGCATCTGCAAGCAGCTGTGACTGGGGGCAGGCTTGTTTTCAATGAAGTAATAATTGACACCTGCATGAGTGATTCTCTTAGTGTGCGACTGCTGCCTTTTTGCATTAAAGATCGAGATTGCAGTGCCCAAAAGATTTTTTTCCACCAAGTTGGTGAATTGTTGAAGTTGGTATATATAATTAGCAGGGTTGCTGGGGGTGGGGGTGGGGGGCTTGCATTCCTGAAAAAATATTTTTTTTCTTTAGCTTTTCACAATGAATAATGTTTGCATTTGAGTGACTTCACTCCATTGTGATTGCAGTTGTGACAGTCAGTCACAAAAGAACTGAACTATTGTCGAAGCCAATAATGCAAGCACAAAACATACAAAATGCTGCAGAACCAACAGCTAAAATTGACACGTCCATTATGTTACAAGTGTTGAACTTGCATAAACTGAATGGTGAGAATGTCACAATTGGGAACAGAATAACTTTAATGAGGAATAAAAAATATGACAGACTTTGCAACAGAAAATGCAAAAGCACAACATTTGCAGTGCATTCTTTGTGGCAGATGATGAGTTCAGCACCAGAATGAAAGTTTCCTCAGCAGTAGTGATCATTATAGAAGGAGAAGCTGAGCTCTCTGTGTTTGTACTGGACTTCAAAGTAGTTTGCTCAGGAATGCTTTCCACATTTGTTTATCATGTTCAAACAGTGCTATGTTTTTCCATTTTGGAATATGCCAGTTTTTTTCTTGAGCTATGGCATTTCACTCCTTACTATTTCGCTATGAATCCTTGTAGTAATACTGAGTAGTATAATTCAAAACACTATACAAACCTCACATGTGAACAAGTGCATAACAGTACTGATAATTATAACTAAAAGAATTATATCAACTTATTAAAAAGCATTTGTCAATGTCAAACATTAGATTGTATTTAAGTGGGAATGTAGTAATAAGTGTAAAGCTATTGGCAAATGAGAAAAGTATGATGAACCAAAGATCTGGGAAGAAAACTTAATACTGCACAGTTTTCCAAATGCTTTGTCAGGCAGCATGTACATAATATGCGTTGGTGGTTATGTTGGGGGTTGTGAAGAGGGTAACAAAAGAGTCTCTTGTCAGAATGTAAAGTTGGCGGACTGGCATTGAAGATATTATGTGCCAGTGTGGTGGATCAACAGCACAACTTAACTGAAAGGAGGAAAAATGCTGAAGCAGAAACATAGTTGTTGGTGTTCTGTCTTTATCTCATGCAGGAAATGCAAATAGTGACTTACTTGAAAGCGTGCAAATAAATACATAAATAAATATCAAGACCCAACAAACCCTTGCCACAAGCACTGCAAGACTGTAGTATCTTAAAAACAAGAACAAACAAAATGCAGATAAAACTACTTTTCTTGCAGAAGATGAAGGCATGTACTGCAAGTGGCCTTTATGAAATATTTCATGCGACCAGAACTCTGATCTAGGTACTGCCTTTAGATCACAGTAGAGATTGAATGCAGATAAATGTGTACTGGCAGCACAAGCCATAGTTTCTAGGTGTGACTTTCAGAGTCGCTGTTCAGTTTACTACCTTTTACAGTCCTAAGAACAGTGACGGTCACCAGATACTTGATGCTGTTTATATACATGTCATGTGACTGGTACACAATATATAGTCATCTGTTAACTAGATGACATTTCCTTTCTAATGATATTTTCTCCTTATTTGAGTTTTGTAGAAGCCATTAAGCTTTTATCAGCACTTTCTCATACTGCTTGTTGTTTACCATTCGATCATTTGCTATGGCTACTCACTACTTTTTATACTTTTGTTGTTACTGCTGTTTCCTCAATAAAGTTTTGCTCCTTCCTTGAGATATTGTTTCCAATATTAACTATTTTACATTGTGTGCAGTAAAGGTAGGCTTCCACCTTTTACATCATTCCTTCAAACATGCCATGCTTCATTTCAAGCTTCTAGCAACTTCTTTCCAACACAGTTGCATATCTTTATGTCAGTAACAAAGGCATATTTTCCACCAAATCCTACTGCTGTGAGTTTTACATTCATTATGAAAAGGACATGCTCTAATGCTTACCATTGTGACATTCTAATATTAGCTACCTTTCGTCAAAAAGGACTTCATTTTGGGATACTCCTTGTCCTTTACTCGTTTACATATCAAGGTTTTATTGATTCTGTGATCCATTTTAAGACTTCCTGCTTTACTAACCTTTTGTCAGACACCATACTCTTTGATTATTTGTGAAGGTTGTATTGATTCTGTGATCCGGTTTAAGATTTCCTGCTTTACTAACCTTTTGTCAGACACCGTACTCTTTGTTTATTTATCAAGTTTTTATTGATTCTGTGATCCAGTTTAAGACTTCCTGCTTTACTAACCTTTTGTCAGACACCATACTCTTTGTTTATTTACCAAGGCTTTATTGATTCTGTGATCCAGTTTAAGACTTCCTGCTTTACTAACTTTTGTCAGACACCATACTCTTTGTTTATTTATCAAGGTTTTATTGATTCTGTGATCCATTTTAAGACTTCCTGCTTCACTAACCTTTTGTCAGACACCATACTCTTTGTTTATTTATCAAGGTTTTATTGATTCTGTGATCCAGTTTAAGACTTCCTGCTTTACTAACCTTTTGTCAGACACCATACTCTTTGATTATTTGTGAAGGTTTTATTGATTCTGTGATCCGGTTTATGATTTCCTGCTTTACTAACCTTTTGTCAGACACCATACTCTGTTTATTTATTAAGGTTTTATTGATTCTGTGGTCCAGTTTAAGACTTCCTGCTTCACTAACCTTTTGTCAGACACCATACTCTTTGTTTATTTATCAAGGTTTTATTCATTCTGTGATCCAGTTTAAAACTTCCTGCTTTACTAACCTTTTGTCAGACACCATACTCTTTGTTTATTTATCAAGGTTTTATTGATTCTGTGATCCAATTTAAGACTTCCTGCTTTACTAACTTTTGTCAGACACCATACCCTTTGTTTATTTATCTAGGTTTTATTAATTCTGTGATCCAGTGTAAGACTTCCTGCTTTACTAACCTTTTGTCAGACACCATACTCTTTGTTTATTTATCAAGGTTTTATTGATTCTGTGATCCAATTTAAGACTTCCTGCTTTACTAACCTTTTGTCAGACACCATACTCTTTGTTTATTTATCAAGGTTTTATTCATTCTGTGATCCAATTTAAGACTTCCTGCTTTACTAACTTTTGTCAGACACCATACTCTTTGTTTATTTATCTAGGTTTTATTAATTCTGTGATCCAGTGTAAGACTTCCTGCTTTACTAACCTTTTGTCAGACATACTCTTTGTTTATTTATCAAGGTTTTATTGATTCTGTGATCCAGTTTTAAGACTTCCTGCTTCACTAACCTTTTGTCAGACACCATACTCTTTGTTTATTTATCAAGGTTTTATTCATTCTGTGATCCAATTTAAGACTTCCTGCTTTACTAACTTTTGTCAGACACCATACTCTTTGTTTATTTATCTAGGTTTTAGTAATTCTGTGATCCAGTGTAAGACTTCCTGCTTTACTAACCTTTTGTCAGACACCATACTCTTTGTTTATTTATCAAGGTTTTATTGATTCTGTGATCCAATTTAAGACTTCCTGCTTTACTAACCTTTTGTCAGACACCATATTTCTTTCTCCAAAAAAGACTAAGAAGACTACATTACAAATACTTCAAGTATGGCACCTTGAGAATCCAACTCAAAAAAGTTGAAAGCATTCCAGCTATGATTCCACAAAGTTCCCAACATCTTCACAAAAGCTGTAAGAATGACAGTTTTCAGCCTCTTATCCTCGCTATGAATATAGGTTTCAGAAGCCTTAGCCCGCATAAAAGATTTGTGAAAAAGGTGATTAACCTCATGGCATTAGCTGTGTTAAGAACTGTGTGGTGAATCCCAGTAGCGTCCACTGCTTGCCCACCTATTTTAAATAATATGTTTGCCGTGAAATGCCTAGGGTCAGTGATTAAGTCCTTTAGTAACGTTTGTTGTTAGATTTGATGTCTGTCTTCCCTCTTTTTCAGGAATGCTGAATGCAAGTATTCATTTAATAATCCTGCTTCTCTGTCAAGCTCAGTTAGTCACCAGAATTTAGTTTTACTGAGCTTCACTGTCCAGCTTTATCTCTTCCCTTCATCTCTTGTTAACTCATTAAAGGTTTTATTTCCCTTTAAAACATAATGTAAATAAAGTGTAAATGTTTTCCTCACTTTAACGTCTGCTTTTCAGACTGCACTTCACAACATCTAACTGCCATTTTGCCTGTCATATCCCATCACTGTTTCTTTATATTTGCATTAATATAATATGCTTTACTTAAACTTTGCTGGAATTTTATTAAAAATATCTCTGTGATGTTTTCTTTCTGTTTTTTTTTTTCCACATAGGTATTGTACACAAAGATGCAGTGCATCTCTGAGGACACATGCGATACACCACCACATTTCTATCTTAGTACCTTATAGAAGCACTAACTGTAAAGAGGAACAGTCTCATTTTGCTTGTGAACTAACTATTCCCTTGAAAGAATACTTTGCCCTCCTTTCTGTGATAGCATTTCTGAGACAAAGCTTGCTGATCGCTTTTTGGTAATTTCCTGACACAGCATTTATGAAACAATTGTGCTGTGTGTGTGTGTGTGTGTGTGTGTGTGTGTGTGTGTGTGTGTGTGTGTGTGTGTGTGTGTGTGCGTGCGTACATACAGACTCCATTATCACAACTGACAGATTTGTATGATTCTATGGCTTTGATGTTTTTGATTATTACATATTTCTCTGTTATGCTCATACCTTCATTGCGTCTCCCATCAGATACTACAGAAACATTCTGTACTTTACACTGTGTTCTTCCTGTAAGTAATTTGAAATGCCTGTAGTAATCTATCTAAACTTAGAAAAATAAAGTAATACATGGAAATGTAAAAGATTGAGAAGACGGTGTGCATGTTAAAAATTCTTTATCACAGTAGTTTAATAACATTAGAAAACTGGTGTGATTCATGTTTTCAAATGGCCTCTTTCAGTGGGGTAATTCATTGAGAGTGTTAATGGCCTCTATATGGCCCATACGACATGAACTCACCTGCTGACAGAAGAGACAGGCAAGTGAGTATGGAGGGTAAGGAGCAACTGTTGCATAGCTCATTCTGGAGGGTTGGAGAGTGGTGAAAACAGTCAGTCAAACACCAGTATACAAGACTGGCATCATACAAAAAGAGGCAGAACTGGGGACATGGACTTAGGGATACCAAGAAGGTGCCTGCAAGGTCATTCCATGCTGGTGTAAGCACTCAATTGCAAGGTTAAGATGAAGAACACCCCAAGGGGAAATAAGTGGGGATGTCCACCACCAGGGTATGTTGAATGTCTTAACAGACATGCTCTCATAGTTATAATGTTTTTGAGGGACAAAAATAATTTGTAAGGCTACCAGGTGATTTCCTCCTCAGTCAGCTTGTACATGTGTATTGAGGATACCCAGAAATTAAGTTTTTGACACAGTGGGGGCAACTGGATGATCAATGGGAATTGAGATAAAAAAGTTGTTAAAATGTTTGGAGTACCTCTCGCTGACATCTCTGCATGTTATAGAGACATGAGATCTTCCCAGGGGAAACCCTCATAGTATAGGAAAGGCATGCAGACTTCACTGAAAAGTCAGCCAACTGTGATTTGAAGTAGAGAAACAGACTCTCTGAAGCAGCCCCACTATCTGGTCACTACTTTAGTCTTTGTATTATAACTTTGTATGTTCTTGTCTGATAACTGCTGTGCAGACTGGCAAATAGTTACATTTAGAAAAGAGACAGCATTTGCTGCAGCACACAATTAATCAGGACTAGTATAGCAGTTACCTAGAACAAGACGACCTCTTTGCAGATAAGCCATCATCTAATGTCTTTACCATTGTAGATGTAGTTTCCAGTTTAATTGACACATTATACTTCTGCTGTATTATGAGGCCAGCAATCAGATCTAATCAAAGATAATCTGATAATCATATGGTACAAGGATGTCATACCACACACAATTTGCCAAAAGACATCTGCAGTTCAGTCACTTTTATAATCAGTGGTCATATTGGCAATATGCAACTATCGCTATGTCATATATATTAGCTAATGTAGGGGAGATTTTACCTATTACTTTTCTTTCACTTGTCATTGACAGAGGCTCAAAGATTAATCAGCACATTATCGGTACATTATACACTATAATACTTAACAGATTATTGACATGTGAACAGCTTTGATTATGTTCCCCTTTTTCTACTAATACATTCGTGCTGGCTTCAGGGATGCTGCATATGGATGTGACAGCAAACAGCACTCTGAATTGACAAAATGTCACCTGGAAATGAAAAGAAGAGAGATGGACGACAACTAGGAGGTCATGTACTGTGCTGAGCACTGTCTGTCCATGTATGGGACAGTGACGGAAATACAGCTCTTCTTCATGTTACTCAATAATCTCGACATAAATATACAGCAAGTCTATTGAGCTACTAAAATGATAGACATCAGGCACATGGTCGGGGGAAGGTGGCGATAGGGGAGTTTAAAGATTCTGCAAAGTGGTAATAAAAAGCAAAATAGAGGGTATAAAATATAAAAAGAGATACGTTGCCATAATAAATAATTTAAGTACCATTATCTTTTACCCTAGGCAAAAAAAACGCCCATACCCCAGAAAGAAATTATACCCTCAGGCAAATATTCTCTGCATGTTTTATTTTTCAAAATAGCAATTATTTCATTTTTTTTTTTTAACTGGGAGAGTGCACTACTGATATAGAATCTGTTTAGCCTTAAACAACTCTATAAAGACAATGTAAGTAAAAAAATGGAAAGAAACCACACTGAGGTCTTTTGGCTAAGGGCGATTATTTTTTCAATAAATTTACATTAATATTTCTACTGCTAAAGCCATGCTGTGCAAATCTTCCACACATGAAGAAAGTTTATCTACCAGCTAATAAAGTTCTTCATTCACCTGCAAAAATAAATGAGCCTGCATAATCCCATCCCATTTTCATCAGTGATTTTGTTTCATATTCTGTGTACTAGTTTTACTTTTGTTTCATATTCTGTGTACTAGTTTTACTTTTGTTTCATATTCTGTGTACTAGTTTTACTTTTGTTTCATATTCTGTGTACTAGTTTTACAGTGGTTTCTCTGACAAGTTCCATAAGGAAGACATTCTCAGCACTGTAGACTGGTACCCTCGCTTGTCCCTCAATGTTCATTGTGCCTCTAATTCATGCAAAGTCAAATCCATGATAGTGCTCAGATGATAAATAACATTCTGCAGGCATGGTCAGCAGCTAGTATTCCGGTCTGTAATGACTTGGTTATGGACCGCCACATTAGTCATTTGCAAGAGAAAGGAGGTTTTCTGCCTGTGAGTAAGTGAGAAAAAGTCTGTAAACATATCCATGTATTACTGTTAAGTATACAAATGTTTTGTTTTTTAAGTCTGTGTGCATATACTACATATCTATATCTATATATGTGTGCATTCATTATGTGTGTGTGTGTGTGTGTGTGTGTGTGTGTGTGTGTGTGTGTGTGTGTGTGTGTGTATATATATATATATATATATTTATATATACAGAGAGAAAGAGTTTTTTTCACAATAGCAACCTTTGTAAAGTCTTTCAGTACCTTTTCTGCATTAAGTAAGGGTTGTGAAGTTACTACAATCTCTTAGAATCAGCACTCCCTTGTATGTTAGTCATAAAGTTACTTGAATGCAATATCTAGCATTAACTTAGAAAGTGTCAAACTGCCGATTAAAATAAAACAGTCAGAATTTGGATCTACTAATGTCAAGACATGAGATAGTAGAAAATTCATCCAAGGACTGACAAAATTGTTCTTAAATGCAGCTCAAGTTTTTGTAGCCAAATACTTCTCAAAAAATATGATGGTCAGTATGAACTTGCTTTTTAAGGACATGTTTTTCCCAACTCTCGAGGACTGCATTGAAAGAAAAATCATTATTTAAGTTCACTGTGCCATAGGCACATGGGGCGGCCACGGTGGTGCAGCGGTCAGTGTTGTCACCTCACAGTAAGAGGTTCTCTGGTTCAATTCTCGGCTGGGGAGCCTTCTGTGCAGAGTCTGCATGTCCTCCCGGTGGTCGCGTGGGTTTTCTCCGGGTGCTTCGGTTTCCTCCCACATCCAAAAGACATGCAGTAGGTGGATTGGACACTCTAAGTTGGCCCTAGGTGTGAGTGTGTGAGTGTGTGTGCCTTCTGTGGAAGGTTGGGTGCCGGGCTGGCAACTCGACACTGTAAAACTCCACTGCCAATCATGACAGGACAGATGATCCGGTGTGGCGACCCCTAATCGGGAAAAGCTGAAAGAAGAAGACTGTGTCCTAGGCACATAATCTAATTTGTCACCTAGCTTCCAGGAGTAATAAGTAACTAGCTTTAACAGACACGACTGAATATTCTAAAATCTGAAAATAAAATTGATGACTTTGTCCAGGGCATTCATTTGCACACCACTAGCTATACCCCAGTTGTCTTCTGCAATCTGTTTCATAAATTATGTGTGAGTTTTCAGACCTAAAAATATTACTTATACACAGTGGCTGCTATACTACTCACAAAGAACTGCATTTAATAAGATGTATTAGAATGCACAGTGCCGCTTAATGGATGCAAAGAGTTCAACTATTATCTTAAGGACTCCACACTGACTCCAGTGACCACACAGTACTGCATCATGGGAAAAAGGTGAAGTTCATTTATTTTAAAATATTAAAACAGTACCAGCTCCAATAGTGTACAAGGTATTCTCCTACTTCAGTATGATTGCATAAGCTTTAAATACTTGTTTAGCCAGAACAAAGTAACAAGATGTTTTCATTCATGTCTCAGCAACTTGCATTACATTATATAAGAAATATAAGTAAACTCATTCAGGAAAAAATGGTGCCTCAAATTAAATCTATCTTGACTGTATTTCAAATGATCAGAAGTGATGCATTAAACTGACTGAGGTGAACTTGCCTTCACGAATACTTCTGAAAGTGTGGAGTAGGCAAACAATTACTAAAAAACAAATAAATGACTAAATGAATAAAGATATTCCCATCCAGAGGCCCAAGATATAATTCAACATGCACCCATAAGCTCTCACTACTCACAGTCAGGTGTAAAAATGATATATTCTGGTAACAATTATATGCAAATTTAAGAAAATCAAATCTGGTATGTAATTCTACTCATGCTATTTATTTGCGTAAAACATATATATATATATATATATATATATATATATATATATATATATATATATATATTAGATAAAAATGTTTTCTTGCTAGAAAATCTAAAAATGTACTAAAACTAAGTAAAAAACTAGGCAGACACACTTCTGAGCAACAGTTCAGCTTATTACTATGCAAGACTTCTGATGAAAAAAATTGTTAAATTAAAAAAAATGCTTTTATATAAAAAAATCTGTAAGAGGTAAAAACATCTTAATTTCTGAAGCAATGAAAATGGTTTTATGAGAATTGCACTCATGATTCAAACTTTGTCCATTGCTTCAAAAGTACATAGTGTGCAATTACATTGCAGAAAGGTGGGTACACAAAATAAATTGTAAACACTTCTCACATGGACATTGTAGAGATCAGTGTTGGTGCTATGGAGTTTCTGTATCCCTATCAAGTCTATTCAATTGATGTGAAGATGATACTATGGCAAGAAAACAGCTCTAATCTAAGTAACTGCAAACTGGTCTGCAAATACAGTGCCGTAGTTTGCTTTTCCTTCTCTGAAATAGTGTTCTTTCTAAGCAGAAAGCGTCCTTGTAGGTGAGACTTTCAGATTTGTTTAAAATCTCTTTGTTAGAAAAAAAGAGTTTTATAGCAGGAGTACAGTTGACTGATCACATCTGAAGGCATGCTCATGTTCAGAGCAAATATATGGTGAAAATTGTATGCATGAGGGTGTATTCCTCAGAAGCATCAGGTTATGGGATTCCTGCACGGGAAAATGGACGGATAATAAAGACTGCACATCAATACATCTGAATATCTGAACACTAATGCAAACGTGGAAAATATGCTCTGAAAATGAAATGCATGCAAATTTAAAAATACATAGGATATATATTCAAGGGAAAGAAAGAATAACAGTTAAATGAGCACAGCTAAGTCAGAAACTACAACAAAAATGACTTTGTGACCAACTTGTTTGTAAGGACGTAAATGCAGAACAATTCTAACAACCAATGTAAAACATGAAATTTAAGCTGATATAACAAAAATTAATTACAATAGAAGCAACTGCATCATCCAGTTGGCATTTCCAGGCCTGTTCTGGTGCCAGTTATCATCTGAATGCGTATCCCCAAACTCCCTCAGACATATCATAATAAAGCAAGCCTCAGGACTTATTCTCATCCCATCAATAAAATCCATTCTCTTCAGTCATTCTGAACTGTCAAACCATCAAGAGGCTGGAAAACTACAGTGGGGGAACACAAGGGGTTTAAGCCAAAAGGTGTCTGCCTTAAAGGAAAGGGAGATAGGGTCACTGAAGCTGCCCACCAGAGTGGAACAAAGTGCTATACCTGGCTTAATAAAGCTTCCAACACTCTGCCCATTCTGACATCACCTGGCATTCAACTACATTTATGGGTAAGACACATTTTCTTTCATTGCTGAGTTAGAAACTACAGCAAAAATGTGTTTGCGGTCAATTTATCTGTAAGGAAATAACACAGAACAATTTCTAAAACTAATGTGAAACATGAAACTTAAGTGGATCTGACAAGTAGTGACTACAACAGAAGTTGGCATTACCAGGCTTTTTCTGGCACCAGTTATCCCAAGCTCCCTCAGACATATCATAATAAACCAAGCCTCAGGGCTTTCTCTCACCACATCCATAATATTGTCTGAACTAAATCTCATCAGTCATTGTTATCTGTCAAACCATCAAGAGGCTGTAGAAATATAATGGGAAAACACAAGGTGGTTAAGCTGTGAGGATCTCACCCACTAGCAGCCTACAGCAGCTGTTCTCCTGTCAAGCAGCCTATAAATACACAAAATATCAAGATAAATAAAATAGCTAATAAACAAATTAGATTAACATTGCTGGACAATATAATAACAGTCACTAATAGGCAAAGTTAAATGAAAATAAAATAGGTTAGTACCTAATTCATTCAAGTGAATATCATCTAGACCAAAAATGTATTTGGCCACCTTAGCTAAGTCAGGGTGCTTGGTAGTCTGATAGCCAATATCCCAGGTCACCCAGGCTATCTGATGGTTAATGAAGTGCCTATATATATATATATTCACTGCTGAACTTTTTATGGCACCTTTGCAATGCAAACTTGGAAGTATTGTAGACCAAAGCACCATGATGTCTGGAGACCATTGCCTATGGAAGTCAGACGAAATTCTTGTCACTAATATTTTCTTATGAACTAAAGTCAAATCATTGCCCCCCACCCAAGTCAATGATCTACATAGTCAGTAACTCTGAGCTAACTGTTAATTGCCACCAAATATCCCACAGCTGGAACCAAGACAAGCCTAGAAATCTAAACTAGCAGGCTGATCAAAGAACCTGATTAAAAAGAAAAAAAAAATGTCCCAATGAAGGGATAGCTGCTTGCTCAGCTGCTCTTTGGAAGAAGGAGTGAGCAAGGAGCCAAAGTACCTTTTTTCTGTAAAATAAATGACAAAGTTATAGCCTAATATAAGACATTTAGGCATCAGATGAAAATCTCCCTGACCTCATCAAAACATTGGTTGAATACCTTTCCGCCACTAAATCTGAGGTTCGCCCAATAGAAAATTAGTAGGATAAACAATTCCTGTGTGAGAATATCTTGTTGACTAAGCATTCACTTCAAGTCTGCATTCACATCTACTACTGAGAATGCATAGCCTGACATTAGACAAAACACTGGGATAGAAGATGGAAAGTCCAATGTTTGCCTATGTAAGTAAGTGGCTCAATAAATTGGGAAGGTAAGGCAAGACCTACATCTGTCAAAATGCATCTCTTGACCCCTGCAGGACTGGTCAGTTTAAGGTTTCCATAACTCAGTAAGTTCTAAATTTTTGCTAATGAAAACATTAGCCCTATGGGTATAATGGAGTACCTCCCTGTCTCTAAAGGCCTTGGTATAAAGTCAGGAAACAAAGGTGGCCCAAAGGATGAAAGAATGAAAGTTGTCCAAAGAGAAGTATAAGTCCTTGGTAATGTGTCTCAGCAGGTGTAGCCCAGTGGGTTTCCTTGAATCCTGATTTGCAGCTATTATGCTCACCCCTTTTAAAGCCTACCATGACCCAGTAGCTGGAAAATTCAAGGAGCCCTGAGAATTGTGCCAACCAGCCCAAAGCTGCTAGAATTAAACAATTCCTACTAGGAGAGTCATTTAACAAACACCTACGGGTTATAAAGTACAATAATAGAATTAGATTCCATTGTTTTGGGGGTTGAGGTAATTCACAGTAAAAGAGGCTGAATGTATGTAAAGATGATGAGTATGTCCAATTGGTATTCAGTGCCCATGACTTGGATAACAGAGAGACAGCTACTCTTTGCCAATGAGACAAACTTCTGGAGGGATGGGTGTCCTAAAAGGAGTCATATCTGGAGCCAGCTGACTGAACCTGTAAACCAGAAAGTGGGATAAGCTGTCAGCTATACTATTAATCCTGCCTGGTACATCATGGCTAGTAAAGTTCAAATTAATCAGTAAACTCAGCAGGACAAGAAGCCTGATCACTGAATGAACCCACCTGGACCTTGATGGATTCTTGTTCAGAGCATGAACTACTGCTAAGTTGTCAGAGTAAAAGGAAATGTTCCTGTTTGTGAAATGGTCTTTCCAAATTAAAGTGGCTATCCAAATGGGGAAATTTGCTAAAGAAGTGATGTCCTTCTTCCTCTCTTTAAGCCAAGAGGTGGACATCTTGCAGCAAACACATCTCTTGAAAATAACTACCCATACTAATGCCTGCTTATGCATCAGTGAAAAACTGCAGCTATTCTGAGGAAACTTAAGGGCTTTGCCAAAATGTAACTCCTTTAACACTGAGTTGCAAGGTGTTCCAAAAGTGAAATTCTTTCCTCAGTCTTGCCAGTGATCCTCACCTGGTGATGTTTCTTCTTGCTACACTTGAGGAGATTGGATAAGTATTTGAGAAAGGTTCTAACTGGTGCAAATGAAGTTTAAAAGTCTGTGTAACTGCATGACTTTCCCAGTGTGAACCTTATCAACTCACAAAAACACTCAGATGCACGAACCTGTAAATGTTTATCAGGATAGAGCCTTAAGATGGAAGTTAGAACATCAATGAGCAAGCCCAGAGAAGTAATTGCCTGAGAGGGGCCTTCTAATTTATCTTTGGCCAAAGGGACCCCCAACTTGTTGCAAAGCTCGATGAAGATAACCATGCCTTATAGGACTCTGGAACATCCTTAACACACAGGAAATCATCGAAGTAGTGGATGGCAGCTTGTTATGGGGCCCTTTGCTGCCAGCACAAGTGCAGGGCAGAGCTAAAGGCTTCAAAGGGTGTAGATACCAATGTCATGGCCATGTCAAAGAAGAAATTCCAACCAAAATGAAAGCCTAGAAAAAGACGGTCCTCTTAATTAATGGGAAGAAGCCTGAACACAGATTGTACATCCAATTTGCAAAACCATGGACATGTTAATTTTTTATGGCCTAAGCATCCTGTCAAAAGACTAATAGTAGATGATAGTTTGGTGCTTGCCAATAAAATCATTGACCAACAAACCAGTTGGATGCAAAACGTGGTGGATTAAAAGGAATTCCCCAGCTTTTTTCTTGGGAATTAAGCCTATGGAGTATACATTATACTCAGGCCAAGGAGGTTGAGGGACTGGGTCGATGATTTTGCTTGCCATAACTTCCTTCTGGATTACCTTGAGAGACACTTTTTCATTGCCCTTGATAGATGATAAGTTTTTGACTAACTTGAATCCAGGCAAACAGAAAACACAATTGGGAAACCTGAAGAAAAATATTTGATTAAAAGGTATCCTGCCTACTTAATAGGGTAATCCACTAGTAGGGTAGCAAGTTTATCTACCTTGATAGGAAAATGCAATTGCTTCATGATGTAATTGACTCCAATTAAATATTTCTTCTTTGGTTACAAAAAATATGCTTGCCTCTGAATGGAAGCTCTTGGTGGTGGTTGTAACTCTGGCTGGGAGCGATTGACATAATTTTGACAATCATCTAGCCAGAGGACATCCCTGCTGAATAAAGGAGCATACATGGGATATCCTGAAAGTGGGCCACAAGCATCTCCTGTTATGAAAGGCCCAGCAATATTTTACTTTGAGTCGGTTTTTCAAAGAAGAGCCACACATAGAATTAGGGCTTTTTTAGCATGATGCTTAACCAAAATATCCAAGTGTCTCTAATCCCATGGCCTTGGCAGTAGCATTCTTGCCAAAGGTGGAAAAGACTATGGAGAAATCTCAGTATCTTGTGTTATCCAACTCTACAATCCTCTGCATCCTCTCTGTATTGATTAAGTCAAAGATAAACATGACAACTCCTCAAATAGCATTTTCTTTTATGTTCAGTGGGACATATGCAATGATGTGGGACCTCAGCAGAGATGAGTTGGTAGGACTGTCCATGGCTATCGGGGATAGAAGTTGAGATATTTTGAAATGTGGATGAATGGACCTAGCCTCCTCAATCAAGACAGACAGGGAGTTCTGAGTCTGGTCTGATCTCCCTGAACAACCTTGTTTTGTGCAGGTTTGTTGTGGCCCTACTAAATGAGAGAAGGGTAGACACAGAGCTCTTTTTATAAAGCTAGATGAAATCTCATCATTCAATGAATCAAGGAATCCTGCTAAGTATTCACCAACAGAGTATCCCCTCCTACACAAAGTAAATCCCCCCCCCCCAATTTCTACATTATCTTCAGCTTTTTGCATGTGTTCTGGGGCTGCAACAGCCATATCATTAGAATTTGGAGGATCTAGCCTGGTCCTCCATTTGGATATTTTAGCTGAAGATGGATTCATCAAAGGTTCATCTTCAGGGGATTGCTGCAATCGTATTTTATTACTGGAGTTACCTTCTTGAGAGTACACCAGTTCCAGGTCAAAAAAGAGGCCTTGAGTATCATAGCTCAACAGTGCTATTTGTCCTTCAGAACTTGCAGGGAGAGAATTCCTGGAGAAAAAACAGAGGTATAATGTTAAGGCTGGAACGTGTAGAGATCCAAGGGTAATTCACTTGAACTAGAACCACAATAAGAAAGTGCTTGTGATTCCAACATTAAAAACATGCTTATCGACAAGTAAGACATAGTTAAAAGTGCTGAACAGTAAAACAAATGGGTAAATGCAGACACCCAGTCTTGTACTAATTCTTACTCAAAGTAGATGAAAGGAAAGTTTACTGCCAGCTTATTCATTCTTTGTTAACTATGTTTATTTTATATGCTATATAAAGATGCCTGCTAAAAATGATCTTTCTCTCTTTTATGGGTTAATGTCTGATTAACACTACCACTGCAAACTGGCTGAAGATTACGGGTTATTTTATATATTTCATATAAGTGCAGTCAATATTGCATGATAAGCTTCTGTCCTCTGAGCTGTTTCAATGGTGAAGAGAAGCATCACCTGCTCATTGTTTCAGCACTGATCAATGCGATGCAGCTTGACAGAACAGCCCTGTCGCACATTCCTTTCAGTCCACTGTCTCTGCTACCTACAGACTGACTGGTGGTGAAATTCAACATGTGGAGGAAAGAATATCTGTGCAACTAAGAGGGACACAGGTGACTGAACAAGTCACATGAATATGTTAATTGACTTTTTCCATCCTGATTTAGGCTATATATATCAAACTAGTGACTGTGCAGGCTGTGACACAGCTGACAGAAGAACAAGAAAGAAAATTCACAGATCTTCTCACAGTGTGTCTGTCTGAATTAGAAAAGAAAAAGGATCAGAAGGGAAATATGCTTAAATACATGCTTCAAAGCCAAACAATATTCTTTCCCCACAATTTTTGGTGGAAAAGGGCTGGACTAGGCTAAGAAATTGGTAGAGAAACTGCAGTAGATTTTGACAGTTCTGCACCTCATCACTTCAATGTAGTAATGACGTATGAATTAGACAAATTAATCAGGGGGAACATTTTTGTTTCTGAGTCACATCAAATTAACAAAAAATACTGAAAGATGAATATCGTATAAAGGACAAATGTAAATTGTAAATAGATATGATTCTATTTTTTTCAAACTTATGAGGGATTTCACCTCATACAGTCAAGAAATACATTATGTAGAATATCTATTTAATGTTTCATGCTTAATGTGAATATGACCGCTAGTTATAAACTCCAAAAGTATCACAAAACTGCATGCAAATATTATACATCTTCTGGTGAAGCTCTTCTGCTTCAAAAATCCAAGCATGTCTCCACTGAACAAAATGTTGGGAACTTGTACGAAACCGGCTTGGAACTGTTAGTACATAACCTGTGCTTTGCCTGGATTTCAGTGGAATTTTTCTCCCCTTGCTTACATTGAAACTGTGTCATATCCAGTCAGACCTTCATGGGTAACAAGTTCAAATGAACAGATAAGTAAAGCACTACAGACTGCTATGAATGGGGAAATTATATGAAGACAGGTATGTATGTATGTATGTGTCTTTCGGCTTTTCCTGGTTAGGGGTCGCCACAGTGGAACTCCGGTCCGCTAATGATTGGCAGTTGATTTTTACTTGCCGAGTTGCCAGCCCTGAAGCACAACCTTCAACAAATGTACGCCCATTCATGCATGTCTCTACGCAGAAGACGCTCTAGCTGAGAATCGAACCGGACATGTGAATTGTTCAAAAGGACAGACAGATGAATACACTGAGAATTAGAAAGCAGGATATTGTGTGTCTGTGTGTGTGCATGTGTGCAAGCATGTGTGTTCATGCATGTGTGTGTGTGTGTGTGTGTGTGTGTGTGTGTGTGTGTGTGTGTGTGTGTGTGTCTATTTTTGTGTGTCCATGTATCATGGGGCATTTAATTTGACTGCGTGACTAGAAGTGGTAACTAAGTAGAGAAAAAGCAGATAAATAACTTGATGGAGTACTACACAGCTATATGGGTCTTCTCAGAGCTTTTGAGCAAAATAACCTTATAAATCGCATATACAAAACCAGTAAAGATTCCAAATATGTACATGGACCATGTCTTATAATAAAACAGTCTTCTGATATAAAAAATAATACTCATAAAAAACAGTTTTGTTTATATCATGTTATAGGCAACAGCAAGGCATCTAAAACATATGTTGTGAGTAAAATTTTATTTAACTGTTATGAGTAGATTTACTTGAGAAATAAAGACCTATGCCATTTCAAAATAGCCCGCCACCTCTTCTCAAAAATGCACATAAAAGAAAATGCTAAATAACTGATAAGTACATTATATTATCACCATAAGATGTGTAGCATGCAGGAGTTCAAATCCCCACCCTCCTTTTTTGTCAGTATCCAGTAACATTTTACTCATAAGCATATGACATAACATTACACGGATACATGCAAAAAGTAAATACTACGATCATGTATCTGTTTACTGTACAAAATAACTATATATATATATACAGATAGATGCATATAGATATGGATATAGATGTACAGATGTAGATGTATATGGATTGACTGACTATGTTTTGTATAAATATTTTATCTTACAATTATGATTTAAATAAATATCAATAATGATATAATATACTTAAGTTTTCCTGCCAAAAAGTATATAAATTTATTCATGTCAGAGTGTGAACAGCACTGAAGAAACTCATTTTCCCTGGAGGGAAACCTGGTTTATGTTTTTTTTCTGAGCAGGCTTTGGTTTTATCTGTTTATGGTGTTGGATCTGGGTGGTGTGTTATTTGCTTGCTTGTACAGAATACATGTGCACCTAGTTGTGTATCAGTGGTCATGTACTAAGTTGGTTGGGCATTTTATCTATATATATATATATATATATATATATATATATATATATATATATATATATACACATACATATCTACATATATATATATATATATATATATATATATATATATATATATATATATGTGTGTGTAAATGGGTCTATGTTGTTTCACTGAAAGCTCATTTCACTGAATTTTAATTCACCCTGACCAAATCGCTGAAAATTCAAATTACTGAAAACTCATTTCACCGAATCTCATTTCATTGAAGTGAAGTACTGGCACTGTGTAGATTACTGTAAGGCAAGTAAAAGGTATATGCCCTTTTCACCACTGTAGTGCGATCTGGAGTTAGTATATATAGTTAGGGGGGGTGTGGGGGGCTGTGGGAGATTGTGGGGGGCATTTGGTTTTATATTATATTTCACCGAAAGCTTCAAAACAATAAATTTTAAACCATAGACATGCATGCTTACAGCACCAATGACAAACTCTTTCCAGAAGACAATATAAACCCAAACTAAGTGGTGGCTACACCCCCCCCATACCGCCAATATGGGGGCTGGACCCCCCACTCCCCTAACTATATATACAGCTGTATAGTACCGAGGTAGTTGTTTAGCTATAAATATCAATATACAGTATATGTCGGCTTCCACAGACAAATGGTGCTTTACGTGATAATGAGTTTTACATTAGTTTAAGCAGCATGTCCAGTGTCCAGTTTTGCTGCTGTGCCCAATTGGTACCAGCATTACGTATCTTGTCTTACTGAAAAAAATCATAATTATTTTACACATCTTCCCCCATTTGCTGCAGAGTGCTTCCTTTTATATAAACATGTATTCTACACATTGGAAAAAGTGGGAAGGACACAGTTCTTTTATCAGTCTTGAAATATTACAGTATATTCCAATGTGCATTAAATTCCATCTGAAAATATGCCATGCTTTGGTATCATTTCCTTTTATAAAGTGTAGTTTCTTTGATAAATAATCATTTTAGTATTTGCTTTTAACCAGGAAATAGAAATGTACTCTGCTAAATTGGAGCTTTTGGTAAGCCATCAAAGAATGATGCACAACCCTATCTGAGAGAAAAAAGTACCAGAAGAACAAAGCAAATTATTCTTTTCTCTCCTAAAAATTATCAATCATTTAACATCCAAAAAATGTAGACGTAATCTAATGGAGTCCCAGAGATTTGTGAAGTTCCTCATCGAAGCAAACTGTTGTTTTCTGATTGGAAAATAACTGAAGCATAACTGACACAATCCCTTCCCAAGTTGTGGATAGTTTTATTATGCACATGTAACTTATCGATTATGGAGAAACAGACTACTATAGATTGTATCCTAAAATTCAACATCAAAGCTTCTCGTTTTTTGGGCAAATCACTTTGTATATTCCAAGGAAAAACAAATTTAATCAAGTTCGGCTTGTGCAACTTGTCATGCAGAATACTATGGCTCCTTACGGGTGTATGAATGGGTCTATATTAGTTCCCCGAAATCACGCTTCAATGAGCACACATTCATCACCCCATATTCAGCAAAAATCACTTCCATGATTCACTGAATACTCCCAGGGCAAAAAAAAAATACTTGCCCCGCAGGACAACGGACACAAATTTGGCTAAATCTATCCCACCCAAGTGAGGGGCTTCACCCTCCACACCCCCCTACCTATATATACCAACTCAGAGATTGCACTACAGTGGAGAAAAGGGTAAATTTGTGCTGTGGGGCAAGTATTTCCTTGTCCTGGGAGTATTCAGCAAATCGAGGAAGTGATTTTCGCTAAATACAGATCGATGAATGAGTGACTTCTGTGAACTAATATAGACCTGTACACATATATGTTATTTATTTTTTCATTCTGCTTTGAGTCAATTAGAGAGGGCCCATATTTTGTGGAGGTAGAAGAATCATGGCAACAAACTGTTTGCTGTCATTCAGTAGTGTGGCTATGAGATTACATTATGTCATGTCTGCAATAACAAGCAGAGAAAATCAAAGCAACCATCAGAGGAAATGAACATGAGGGACACGCACAGACATACAAACATGACCACTAATGAACACAGTAATCATGTGAAGAAATCCTTTACATGTTAAGTTCTTTAACAATTGTAATCATTTAGCTGTAAGATGTTTTGAAAAGTATTTAAGGTGAAGAAAAATTCTGCAAATTGTAAAATCAAGGTGAAGTTGCAGCTAGCATATTTATAGAAAACTTATAAACTAGTATTTTTAAAGACAACTTACACACTTACCATTTTATGTAAAAAAGCTGACTGAGAATCATATTGCTCTGATTACATGTTATGTTTTGTTAAATAAATACAATTTCACAAAGTAATTCTCAACACAACATTTCAAAGCAGTACAGAATCCTACATGCAGATGTTCCACATGAAGATGGCTAACAAGTAGGAATACAGTAATGGCATCATAAGGAAAGATTTTTATCACCGGTAGGTATGATCCATGATAAATACACTAGAAAATGGCACCCTATTGAAATGTCAGCACTTGTAACACCAAGAGCTGACAAACACATAAAAAAGTAGAAATTAAGTGAAAATCAAACTTTAATCTTCTTCTAAAAACTCCCGCACAACTTATATATACCGATTCTGTGATCACCATATCGCAGAGAAAAGGAAATAGCCCAAGAAATGGTCATTTCTGACTTAGTGTTTCTATGTCCAGATAAACTTTGCAAGGAAGCCAAAAATGACAGGTGATCAGAGTTGCAAGGCCAAGTTTGGAAGTGCTTAACAGATTTTTCAGTACACCTTTGACGCCTGTGAGGTAACTGTTCACACTGATAAATTCTTATTTTAGAGATATTACAGTGACTCCAAGTAAGCAAAAGCAGTGTTGTTTACAAAACCCGCTTTCTTGTTTGTATATACAAGGCGAGCGAGTACAACAGCAGAGCAATTGGATGCTAGGTTATTATTTTCACTTAGGCTAGTGTACTTGGCATAAACAGCAGGTTGTATAATGCATGGCAGAATTTTACTTTTCCACGAAGATCTAGAATTACAAATTAAGTGGTGAGGGAAGTATAAATTTCGGGTTCCTATTAGAACAACGAAAACACATTTTGTCAAATGCATTTTCATCGACGCATGTAGGGCGAACAGGCAAAACAGCAAAGCGGCTGTTCAGCAAATTCTTTCCCTGGGAAAGAAGTTGCTTGACCGCTTTGTTGCTTTGCCTGTTCTGAAATGTATTGTGGTCTCTTGTCTATTATAGCTCCCGAGCGTGAATGTGCAACAGTTACTGATCTTAGGGTTAGAGTTCAGGTTAAGGTAAGTGTATGTGTATGAAAGTCTTTACTGTTTTTTTATTTTGCATTAGATGTATGGTTGAGTTATGTGTGTATGTGTTTTCAGCTGTTTACGTTTGTTTTGGTGGGTAGAATTAGGGTTAAGGTAAGTGTGTATGTGTTTGGAACTGTTTATGTAAATGTGCGAGAGTTATTGACCTTAGGGTTAGGGTGCGGGTTAAGGTAAGTGCATATGTTTTAAAATTTTTACTGTATTTTTTTTCGTTAAATGTATGGTTGGGTTATGTGCATATGTGTATTTAGTTGTTTACTGTTTTTTTTGGGGGGGTATAATTAGGGTTAGGGTATGTGTGTATGTGTTTGGAAGTGTTTAATTTTTTTTTTTGGGGGGGGGGTTGGAACAGCGATTTCTTTCCCTAGGAAAGAAATCGCTGTTTTGTGGTTTCGACATTTTCAGCTTCACTGAGTATGTGTCGATGAAACACCATTCGCTGTTTTCAGCATTCGGTGTTTTAATATAACCCCCAAATTTCTGCATCATGGGTTCAATCACTCTGTCATCTGACAGAAACATTTTAAAGCATCGGCCAGACTGGTTTCAGTACTGGATTGTCAGAGTGTCACTCAGTGTAAAATACTTCTGAATGAGTTTAGCTAAATATTTAGCACTGAAATGTCATGGCCACAGGCAGAAAAGGCATCACATAATTATAACAATCCTCGCCTAAAGGATGGGGAACCCAAAGAGAGCAATGGTGAAACATTTATATAGTACATTAGGAATACATGGAGTCACAATCACAAGTTAGAACTTTCCCTCCTGAAAGTAGCTAAGATGTACCAGTATTAAAAGGAAAACTTCATTAAATTTCTTTTAATAACATATCCTTATATCTACTGTATCTAGTGATTTATTTATATAACAACGTAGATAGGATAGATGGTAGTACTAGAAAACATTGATTATTCATAAGAATAACATTGATGGGGTATCTGAGAAGAAACCAACCAAGGCAAAGACAGCCAGATTCAATTAATGGAAATGCATTGTTTGTACGATAAAGACATTTGAAAATTCATACTCAAGAAGTATGCAAAACTGTAGAATATGAATAGCAGGTAAAATATCTTAAGCAGAAAGGTCTTAACAAAAAGTCATTCTTCCTTATAATCATGTTATGATAAAATATATATATATTTATCAAGCTGAATAATACTGATGCAGGGAAAGAAAACATGTATGCTGAACAAATGCTAGTCTGCATTTGCTATATTGAACACAGGAGGATCATCTACCGATTATAGGATAAGGTCTCAGGGGGTGCATAGAAGGGATCCAGCACAACAACAGAAGTATGCAAGCGTTCACACAAACCCGCCAAACACTGCTGATGCAAACTGATGTCACCTCTCTAGTAGGAATGCAGTATCTATATATGGTATCTGGTGTGCAGCATTCACAATGTGGCAAAAACTGAGCTTCAGCAATTCTTAAATGCACTGCTGGATATGCACCCTAGGTTTTCATTAATATTAAAACTAGTAATGAATGCAGGCCCAACAGAGCTGCCTTTTAATGTGCCTTTCACTGACAGCCTCTGCTTTTTTTATGCCCATGTAGTCAGTTAAACAACAAATTATTAGAAATAAAATAAAAGATACTGATGCAAACATCTGATTGTTTGCCAGCAGGATGTTCCACATGATTTAATTAGTAAGCCAAAATCTTTAGTTTTATTAATATTTCTATAACAAAAACAACTTTTCGGTGCGTAAATTATACATTTTCTATTCTGTACATGAGGATAGTAAACTATTCGCTAATTCACTTATAGCTTTATGTCAACTTATTCTGCATTTATCTATATATTTGCTTGGAAAATGTGAATTGGCCATATGCTTATTTTCAGTGAAGGTGCAGGTTGTAAAGCTCTGCAAAAGATTAAAACAATAGCGGAACAAAATTAAAACAGAAAAAGAAAATTATAACAGGAAGCAGATTTTCAAACAGAACAGTCAGAAGATGGAACAGTGCTAAGCATTAAGATAACAGTAAAGTAGATTTAGTTGAGGTAAGGTGGGATGTAACCTACATTTAGATGAAGTGGAGTTAAAGAAGGGTAGTAGTGGAATTGGGTGGAACAAAATGGTTGTAGTAGATAGAATACAATGAGGGTAAACAATTATGCATGTGAAAAACAGGGTAGAAACGAGAGGAAAGAAGGTAGCAAGGCGAGAAAAGATTAAACAGATTAGATATGAGACAATATTGTAGTGAGAGTAAGTTAAAAATAGGGAGACAGTAAGTTAGCATGTACAGTAAAACAGAAAATCAGGAGGAAGGTAAAGCTGATATGAGAGCTAAAGAAGAATATATTAGCCAAGTGAGTATGAACAGTGACATCTCCATATGGTAAGGAAGCATGATTTCAGTACTGTTTTAAATTAATAGGAGTTTGTAGTTTGTTAAATAGATGGGGATGGGGTGTCCACTGTTTGGCTACTTGGGAGGAGTAAACAGCTTCACTGCTCAAGTTAATGGAAAGTCTTGTGCTTGATGTCAATTTGTCGGAGGATCTGAAAAGACAGTGAGGGATGTCCTTTGATGAACTTTACTGTCAAAACTAGTCAAGCATTTCACTTCTGTCAAGGCAATCACCATAGAACTTCACTAGAAACCTAATAACACCTTTGAAATGTATGACTTATCACACTGTTACACAAACAGTGGTTAGAAGTGTCATACAGCTCCAGTCATCAAACAACTTTAAAAACTGTTAAGACACTTTGTGCTGTGAAACAGAATTTTAAACTTATAATAAATTAGGACAGCTAACTATATCCATGTATTTTGAATAATTACAAGTGGACTTCAAAATATAATAGCCTGTATATTCTTGAAATCAAATGAAGAAATTGATTTCTTGATTGTAACTGTCGAAGTGAATTTCTTGTGTGAATTTCTCAGATACATAACTTGGTGTAGATCAGAGTTCTAATTATAGGGTTTACCATCAGTTGACTGATCACAATGTTGACCTGAAATGCAGAATATGGATCATTGATATGGCAGTCAAGTCGAAAAATGAATACAAAAACACCCGTAGTTCGATGTAGTTGACATAGCAGGAGGTGACTTTAGTCGCTCATGCTATGCACCCTAGCATACTCTTACACTGTATAGTGAATGGTACATTTACTTCACTATTTTGCACCTCCAGTGGGGGGCTGCACCCCCTACACCCCCTGCAAAATATATATACCAACTCTGAGATTGCACTACAGTGAGGAAATGGGTTAATTCCCTGTTCCTCACTGTACCACGATCTCCACTCAGAATACTGAACTCAGATAATCGAAGTACACTACCCATTCGCTGTGGTGCATTTGATGTTACCTGGTTCTGCATTCTGCCTCCTGGAAAACTCCCTTTTGACTAACTCATGCTCGATTGTCTGCAGTTCGCAGCTACAATAGTAAACCGATTATAGTGATCTTAGATATAACATATCAGGTGATGGTTGATAAGACTGCCTGATGCAATCAGAGTACTAGATATAGGTTTGAAGCTATTTGCACATGTAATAAAGCATTAAAACAGATTGTGTAGTATGGGTATATGTACATGTCGAGCAATCAGAAATCAGTAGTTCAGCTTGAGCTTTGTAAACACATGAACATAGCAAGACTATATGAAGAAGATATTGCCTTGCTATGACTTTTACTGTGCATGTCTGGTTAATAAAAATTAATATTTCACTTTCCTATTTCATTCTCTATTTAATTTCCTAAACTCAATCTTTATACATGCATTCTTTCATACATCCATAAACATGTATGCATTTTGTACCAATATACACAACTACAGACGTACGTATATACACGCCTGATATGTTGTGCCCATATTACTAGTAGTACTTCACTGGAAAGTACAAGTTAACAGACATTATAGCATACTCTGATGCTCTGTTAGGTATTACAATAGCTCTCAAACGGATTAAATGCACAGTTCATCCATTCTCATTGTCACCGTCCAGATAATTAGAGCTTTTACTGAGGAAAGGATTGAAAATGATTAATCTGATAACTGTAATGGACTTCCTTAACAAAAGAGTTGAAGTGATTACTGCATTTGTACATGGAGAAAAATTATTTAATGCCACGAAATTACAGTTATTAAATTTACATTTCCTTTAAATACATTTCCTTTTATATTTATATAGTTCAGAGTAGGGAAAATTAACAAAAAATATTTACTGTTCTTTTAACGAAGTATCTTTTTCTATAGTGTAAAAGAAAATGAAAATTACTACTTTGGGATTTGTTTATATTTTACACAATAAAAATTTTTTCTGTGCTATACTAAGCATTACTGAAAAATGTGACCTTTAATTCCCTAAGCTCACCAAAAAACCAAAACAAAACAAAACAAAAAAGTATGACTTCAAAATGATGAAGCAGCCAGGTAAGTAACAGAATTTCAAATCAAACGTTCTTTCTAGTAATGATTCAAACATATTTTAACATGGGCAATATTTTAATGTTTTTACTACTGTAGTGAAATACATGTGTGCATTTTTCTTTAGTTTCAGATCACTGCTGAGGATTTCTTTTTTCTTTTACAGATTCAGTAGCCTTTGCTGTAATGTAATAATGTAATATGCTATAATATCAGCATTTAAATTAATATAGCAGTTTATCAGTGTTTGGGTAGAAAAAAATCGTATTCTTCTTTGCAAATAACTACATTTATAGCAGTAAGATTATAAATGTCATCTCTATGCTTAGGACTATGCAGATATCCAGGAATAAACATCAGAATCAGGAGAATATTATGACAAAAGTGTGCAACAAAAATAAGCAGTTAAGTAAAATGTATGAAATTAAACACTGGGGTTGTGCATTCAGATTTGCTGTATACATCTTTTAATCAGCTTTCCACAGGAAGTGATTGATTTCTTTGAGTAAGACAATGGCGATATTTTTGACTGGCTGCATTCCTTAAATTATTATCCTTATCATTGTTGATGGTACATCGCCTGACCTGCCCAATGGCAGATTTTTTTTTTTATTCAATTTTTTTCTATGTATAAGTTTTGAGAATCTAAACATTTTACATAGTTATTCATCTCTCTCTCTGTCAAATCTCTTTAATCATTCTATGAGGTATTTATTCTGCTAGTACTAAATACAATAAATTGCATAATTTAAAGGCAGCTAATCTCCCAGTTTATGACTTCCATCTAATTCCAACAGTATGCTAGAAATCAAGAATACTATAAGGCTGGAAAAAAAAGCTCAATTAAATTGATTTATTTTATTTTATTTTATTTTAGTTGCCCTATGCTGTACAGTGGAAACCTGCCAGGGTAACTGCACATGTACATTAAGCGTTATTTGTAAGCTTTGCCCTAGCTTATTTGGTTGCAGAGAACATGTTACGTATTATATAGCACTTATCTTTCCTGTATGCCCTTTATAGCATTCTACAGTTACAGTAGAAAGTAACAGTATCCTTGTATAACTGACATATTTTAGTATGTGAACCAAGGAAGAGGATGTTTACATTTATAGCTTTCTAAGTATCATGTAGTTGTCTGACATTTGTTTCCTAGATACTTTGACAAAGTTATTTATCACAGCAAGTGTGACTCATGTAAGCATCATAATGCCAGTAGATACTTTAAAACAGAGATACATGAATTTGAAATGAACTACTGCTTTACTCTCTTAAGCTGGATGCATTATAATGAAATTAAAGCGAGTAATGGAAGCATTAAAAAGTGATCATTTATTGTCTTTTATTTTTCGTAAGTTGCCATGGCTCACAGTGAAAGGTGCATCGTATTTTCAAAGATGGCTTAAGTGGTGTTGCAAAATATGCATGCACAAGCTGTGAGATTCAAACCTAGACAGCTTCATTGGTGTTATTCTACATTGTATTGGACACATTGCACTTCTAGCTCCTGCTGCTTTGTCAGCTAATAATTTTAGTGCTAATGTCAATGCACTTCTCATTCAGCTAGGCATCCTTTCTGTTATGAATTAGTACAACTGTACACCCTGAGCACTAATTAAAAAAAAATCCACAGCCCAATAGATTATATTTTGCTTTAAATGAGTTAGCTAACATGTCTGCCTGTGCATTATAATATGAGTATTATCAAACAGAACCTCATGACCATCTGTGCTCTAGTTTTCACTAGTTTATTTTCAAATGAAAATGACATATAATGGCTGTCTTTGTCTAAGCAAATAATCATGCCTCCAACTGGAGCTTGAAACAGATTTACTTGCAGATACAGACTGCTGGTTGATTGTGTATACATAGCTATCAATGATGACTATGGTCCAGCCTTAAAGTGAATATGTACAACTTACTCTCTTCAATTACTGCTTATGGATAACACTGTGAAACCTACACAACATGGATCATTAATGCCTTTTACCTTTAAATCTAATAATATTACCATATGTTGATTGATATATTCAGCACTAATCTACAAGTATTGATGTTAATTTTATGTACATTGAATTTACTATTGGCATAAACATGCAACTTAATTAGCAACTTTCACAGAAGCTTAATGTCAGCATTTACTCATGTTATCACTCAGACTTTTTACAGATTGATCACAATCTGCATTTTAAACTACGCTTTTGAGTAACATCTGTTGAGTATAATGTCCATTTGACATCCATAACACTTAGTGACATAAGTATACTGATAAGGTTAAATACCAGAAGGGTTAGGTCCAATTTACTCTCCTTACACCCACCGAGCCTTAGGATTACGTTGATTTTTTGGGGGATCTTAAATGAAATTATTTCCTGCTTACTACGTAAGCCAAATTTAAAACACAATGCGTCTTATTTTATTCACTCAAAGGATAAAACTTGCAATTAGACCTTCCCTGACATGAACCTTCACAGTGGTGTACACCCTCATTTGATTAGCAATCATTCTGTTAGGTATGTGGGCACAGTGTTAGGCTTAGGCTCAGACTTGAGCTATGTCTCACCATTATCAAAAGCAGTTTAATCTGTTTAACTATAATAGTATCAGGGATATGGGACATTTGGCTGAATAAATGGTGCTCTCACAGCTTCTGAAATTAGTATGCTTAAGTATGCCATTACAGAAGCCTGAATTACTATCACTGACTCTGATATTTTTAGGCACGTTGAATGTTTAATTCCTCAGACACTAGTCTGGAATTCCCACTGTATTCAAACCAATGCTCAGGACTTAATGTTAGAGGCAGTGAGTTACTCTTGCTTAAAAAAAAAAAAAGACACATTCCATGTTATCATTGACCCCTGCCCAATAACCCAGATCTTGATCCAAAGTGGGTAGATTGTGAGTGTGTACTGCACAACAATCACAAAATAAGGGTAGGCTTGCAGAGACTTCAAAACTGACATCTCCGTTGCTTATTTTAAAACTGTCTCGCTATGTTAAACTCATTTAACATAGCGAAACACTAAAAAAAAAGCAACGGAGACCTTGCTTTATCCATTGCTTTTGCCCACAGCTCTGATGTACTGCGCAGGCGTGCAGTACATCAGAACTGCCACGGATGCCAGACATCTGCGGAAGGGCAGTAAACAGGCATTATACTATGCCATTATTTAAGAAAAGTAATAGTTTATTTTCTTAAATAAAGTCATGGTATAATAGCAATAACCCACTTCTGGGTGTGGGTAATGCTAAATTTACCCACGGTTGGCATTGTTTGGTCCCTCGGGCTTCACCCTCGGGACCAAACCACGCCAACCGTGGGTAAATTTAGCATTACCCACACCCAGGCGTGGGTTATTGCTATAATACAGTTCATTTCTTTAAACAATCTTTTCTAAACATGGTATTCCTCACCATGGAGAAAATGAATGAAGTTCGGTCCCACTCCATGGTTAACATAAAAGAACAAACAATTCATGATGTCAGAGATAAATCCTGAAGAAACTATAGCAAGGTTTAAATAAGCAAAAACAACTTGTACCTTTCCTTTAGTATCTTAGCCAAGTCCAAAGTAATATCTGATGAGAAGAACTACTACACTAACTTAGAGCAATCTCACAACAAAAACAACAATCAACTCTGGACTGCAGTAAATCACCTAATGAAACCAGAAAAAAAAATCCCAAACAAAGCTCTCACCTTCTGAAACCAAATATAGCATTACCCACACATTCAATACATACTAATTATATGAATGCAGCTACAACTCTTCTCAACTCACAGGATCAACTATCAAATCCCCAATGATATCTGCAATCAAAGCACTTTATATTCAGTAGACAAAATGCACAATATAGTAATTCATCAACCCAATAAACACTAACAACTCAACTCTATTCTCACTCCACCTGGCTTTGTGTCTGCAGTTAAACTCCCTCCAAAACTAAAACTACAATCACTAGCCCCTAACAACCTTCCTACAAAATTCCTCAACCTAGAAGGTGATATAATAGCATATTCTACAGCAAGTCTGTTAAACTGAGCAATAACAGTATCCTGTATCCCTACAATATGGAAACCATTATGTCATTCCACTTCACAAGGGAGGCACCTCAGTTGAATTGTCAAACTATAGTTCTACAGATATACAGTCATCACTCACAAATGTCCTACAACTGTATATACATAAAGAGGTCATCACAAAGTAAAAAAAAAAAAAAAAAAGAACAAGCCATCTATATGGCAGTGTTCCTGACTAAATTAGCATATTTAAACATTCCCTACTGACACTCCTTAGCAGGGCCAGCTCGTGCTATTGGACTGCAGGACTGCAGCCCTCCCAGCTGTAAAACAAGAAAAATTAAACAAAATATAAAATAAAATAACAAAAAGAAAATAATAAAAGCAACCACGAGTCCCGGACCATCGCGCATACGCACTCGCGGCATTTCCTGATATTCGGACTGCTGGTGAACCAGTCTGGAGCATGCGCACATAATCCAGACTGTCTCCACCAGCAGTCCGGATTACAAAGACAACATGCACGTCTACATTTTCCCAGCAATCTATGCAGTCAGAACTGCATAGACTGGAAGGGGATCGGACTGCAACGTCCGCAGGCAGGGTGGTCTTGCAGGACAGATAGGACGAGCCTCAGGTGCTCTTGTGGGAAGGGCTTGCCTACTGCACGATGATGGTGCAGGAATGGATTGAACAGCTTGGCGACTATGGAGCTTACTGCTTTTGATGGATGGACTTTGCAGGTGTGTGTGTGTGTGTGTGTGTGTGTGTGTGTGTGTGTGTGTGTGTGTGTGTGTGTGTGTATGTGTATGCGTGTATGTGTGTGTGTGTGTGTGTGTGTGTGTGTGTGTGTGTGTGTGTGTGTATGTGTGTGTGTACCTTGGGCCCAAATGGCAAGAGCCTGAATTCTCTACCCATCACCATTTGTAAAAAAAATGCAGATTTTTGCCTCATATGTGTTCTGTTCTTCACAAAATCTGTGGTTTCTGTATTTTTGTTTCTCAACACAGCCAGTTGTACAGTGGTGCAGTGGTAGCAATGTTGCCTAACAGCTACAGGTTGTCTGGTTTGATTCTTGGCTGGAGTGCCTTCTATGTAGAGTCTGCATGTTTTCCCTGTGTTTGTGTGGGTTTGCTCTGGTGTCCTCTCATCTTACAAAGACATGTGTCTGGAGTGTTTCTTCCTCTGCCAAAAATTGGCTTTTCTTTCAAATCAGACTTTCCTGGTTAACAAATGTTAAATAAATAAAAATGACAAGCACTGGAATTTCAGACTTCATATTCTTCAGAAAGTACATGGTAACACAAAACCTATTATTACAGCAAGTTTCTAAGTTTATAAGATGGATATTTGAAATTTGTCCTTATTTTTGGGACTGTATTCCCCTATTATTGGCTTTGTCCAAATTTTTTGTGCCAAGGTTGAGAGCTATGATGTTAACTGAACTCACTGAATATGTTTGGGGGCTGTATTCCCGCATTACTGGCTTTGTCTATGTTTTTTTGCTAAGAGGTTGAGAGCTATGGTGAGAACTGAATTCACTGAATGTAGCTATTTAAGTTTCAGTCTTCCTCTTTCATAAAATAGATGATTGATTTGGCATAGTGGTATGTTGCTCTGACTGTTTTTCACAGGGTCCTGGGTTCAATACTTGGCAGTGAAATGTATGGTGGTAACACAGCATTTTACTCTAGCAACTTTCCAACATTATACAAGCAATGTTTAAAATGTGTCCCCGTTTTTTGGTCTTTTACCCCCCCCCCTAAATTTTAGCTATTTCCAGATTTTTCTGTGCTGCAAAGTTCAGAGATACAGCTGAGTGTCAAGTACATTTTACAAGAAGCGAGAGCTGCTGGGGAACAAAAGATTAGTGATGCTTATGCTGAGTCTGCTTGCATTGTTAATAGCACAACAGGTAGTGTACTTGCTTTTGATGCAGAAGGCTGTGGGTTCTACTCCCACAGTAGGTAGATGCATTGCTGATAGTGTACTGTATTGTAAAGGGGGTGGATGCTGCAGTCATTTTTGGTGAAGATACCTAGTAACTCTGAACCTGTTATCAGTTTGCCATCCATTCCCTATTGCAATATTACTAGCTTATCGTTTTTTAATGAAACACAGGCAATTTATTCCTCAGGGGCAACAGACACTTTATTTGTAGATGAAACAATGAAATATAAAGTTGTTTGCTAGAAGCCACATCTTCATTAGTTACAGATTTCTTTAATGTGGAATTATTTAGATGAATTTTACTTCTTCAGAGATTGTGCATATTTACTGACCCTGGTGGACTGTAGAAGTTTGAGTAGACTTTTATGATAGAAATGTTCTGAATTGGGCAGTTTTGTCATTATTGGTGCATGCATTTTTTTTCATTGTTTCCTAGAAAAATGTTCTGAATTGAGCAGTTTTGTCATTATTGGCGCATGCATTTTGTTTCATTGTTTACTAGAAAAATGTTCAAAACAAATTTAAAACGCACTCTACAACTGTACTATATTGTACAAGGAATATAATTTTAATAAAATCAGAAAGATGTATCAAAGACCACGTGTATGTTTCATGTGCAAGGGGCCTATGATTTGAAAACAGCCCAAAGTTAATCTTTATCTGTCACTGGTAAAATGTATTTTCTTTGAATGTAGGTTTCAATGCTGTTTCAATGAATGTGAGTTTAAAGGGCAGAGAAGTTTTATTGCTAAGTCTGTTTTCATTGTGAGATTGCATTGCTGTGTTTAGCAGATGTCTTAGTGTTTGTGCTGTAAAATGAAAAATAAAACTTTCAAATGAAGTCCAAATCATCGTAGCAGTAAAGCAGTATGCACATTAGTGTTTATGGTAAATGGGGTGAAATAGCCAAGTAATGGTTCATTGGAATAGCTGAAGGGGGGGGGTCTCCATTTGACCATGATTTTGTGAGGGGGAAGGGCGGCAAACTCAAAGACAGCCCCGACTGAACTATACCTCTCATCTGCCCAGATTTTCACAGAATGAATGGATTTTTGCTTCTTATTTTTGGTTTGTTCCTCATTAAATGTGTGGTATTCTGGCAAATAATTTAGGAATTAAGTCACTAAATAATGACAGACACTGAGTTTCAGACTTCATAACCTTCAGAAAAATGCATGCTAAAGCAAGACCTGTTATTCTATCAACTGTCTTGGTTTATACAACAATTTTTTGTACTGTTTATAAGTATATTTGGCCTTGTCCAGATTTCCTGCATTAACAGGTTGAGAGGTACATGCAAATAAATTCCTTTAAAGAATTAGACATATCCAAACCTCTCAGCTGTCCCCGATTTTGGCTCAAAATGTTGCTCTTCCCCTAATAATCCCACCGCAAAATGGCAATTTTGGAAGAAAACATGGAGGGTTTACAATTAACCAACAGATAACTAAAACAAACTTAGAACTTAAGCAGCGTGAAAGAAACCAATAAAAACCAAGCGGAGACGGTAGTTATAAAAAAACAATTTACTCTTAGCGCTTTCGGTAAAACCAATGCTTCACCTTCTTCAGAAGAAGGTGAAGCATGGGTTTACAATTAAGAAATAACTGTAATAATCAGAGTTATAGATTACTTTTATTTCAGAAATGCATGTAGATTCTTTTATTTTGTCAGCTGCTCAAGTTAGCAGTACTAATATTAAAAAAGTGTCCCTTCTTTGACAGGTTCCCAGCTGTATTGTGCGGCTATTTTATATTTTTGCATCACATTTTTGGTCCATTTTTCATAAAATTGTGTTTTTTTGGCAAATTAGTAGCAAATCATTAAAGACTGAAGTTAGAAAATAATTACAGACATTTGTGTTTTAGATTTCATACCATTCAGAAAATTCATACTAATGCAAGACCTACTACTCTATTACCTTTCTAAGTTTATAAGGTCAATACTTAAAATTGTCCTTATTTTTGGGCCTTATCCCACTTCTATGTATGGCTTTGTCCAGATTTCCTGCTCTCAGGTTGAGAGGTATGACAAATGTGTCAGGGCCATTACAGTCAGCCAGAGACATTTCAAATTGTGACATACTTGTTGTACCCCACTGTCCCATGTAGTGTGACTCTGGATGTGTCCAAGCAAGGCAAGGAGCAGTTATGCCGTGTAAATGTGCAGAGTATCCCCCCATCCAAGGTAGACACAAGTACTACTTTTATTCTGCTCTTGATTTTGCATAATGTTCTGTTTTGTCATATTTTTATACTGTTGATTTATGCTTATTATTACTCAGAAAGTGCCTGTTGCTCTGTGTTTAAGTAGCAATGCTTTAATGACCATCAGGTAAGCTTGTCTGCAATTGTAAGATGCAAGTAAGCTTTAATAAGCATACTGTTAAATAATTGCCAAAGTTGAAAGCCTTTCTGTTGTTGCCATGCAGAAATACTTGCATAACTAGATAATGTATAAGCCTTGGGTATTGAAATGCATATGACAGTATTTGTAATAAAGGACAGGATTACATTATTTTAAGAAGATCATTACATTTGTTGGAGACTTGCAGTCATCTTTGCAGGCTTTACCTGTAAACCAAACAGAATGCCAATCTATCATGTGTGGTCCATTACTTGTACAGTAATCCTTTAAGCAATGTATCTTGAGCTTGTTTCTTGTTTGCTTTTCATTTTTTACTTTGATCATGTTTTCCCCATGAAACAAGTTGATAGTTGTCAGGCAGCAGGTCTTTTTTAGATAAGAAACATTTTTACAAGTGGGGTATCACAGAGATTGCTACTTTCAGCATGTTTCTTGGTACTTTAATAAAGCTGAATATAAATTATAATTAGAACTGCATTGCAAGGAGAAGTGGTTTGAGTTGAGTGATGCTTGTTTTTCTTATACTTGATTTTGACTGGCATTCCAGTAATGTATTTAAAAAGTAATGTATTTTTTCATGCCTCACAGCCTTTTTGTTTCCATCTAGATATTAAGTAAGCTGTCATGCAGCTAATGCATTGAAATACTCTTCTACACTTCACATTGTCTTGATTGGACTCTCATAATGATGGTTTGGCACCCAGGGCAGCGTATTTAATTAAAGTTCCAGTTTTTGTGGTTTTGAGCATAGCTCCTCCCCCTTTCTAGTTGAGCATGCCCCTTCCCATTGGCCCCACCCATTCAGCTATCTCCTGCAGCCCCCCCCCCTTCGATTTGAACTCACCAGCTGCCACTGCTCCTTAGTGACCCAAATGACTATGCACCTGCTCTCCAGCTTCTGGCTAAACCCTGCAAAATTCCTCCACATATAACGTTTGAACTATTAGTAAATATAAACAAATAAAGGAGTAATACTATTCTCCTTAATACTCCAGCAGTCATATTTTGCTCTCCCTTTTATCATAGTCCTTCACCGGACACTATTCCTAAGCCATTTTATTTCCATTATGAAGTGTTACTCTACAAATGATAACCAAAAATTACTTCACTGCATTATTACTACTGTTATGAATACATTCATTATACGTATGACAGAAATGACTAATTCAAGCTAAAGTGATGACATTTAATTTTCTATATTTCTCTTCAGTTGTATCTTCTTTTAACTTGAAATGATCTTTGCCTATGTTTAATTCTTTACATATTCACTCACCCTTACTGCAATGATCTGAAATTGTGTTTCTGTACTGTTACTTTTTAATTTAGTGAGCATGAAATAGTAGAAATACTAATGATTACTTCAGTTATTTTAATACTTCAATGTGCTCTCTTCTTTTGTCATAGATATCTTTGACCCAGGCCTCAGATAAAAAGGAGCACTGCCCAGTCTGATAGCTTGGTAAAGAAAAGGCAACAGAGCAACCAAATAAATAGATATATAAATATTCAAAAAGTAAACTTTCAGGGCTAAATTAATTTGTATGAGTTTTTTACTTACAAGGATTACTGTAAGGAAACTAGCAACAAAGCTACAAGAGCTAAACAAATTATACAATTTGCAAAATTTTGAGGGGAAAATGGGTGATGGATCCTGAATGCACAATGGGACACTGCATAGTATTTTGAACATCACCTTAGTAATCTCCAAAAAGCTAGGGTTTCATTTCTTGAAAGGGCTGTGAAGTCTTAATTTATTTCTACAGCCATTTTTGCAAGGGGAAGAATCATATTCATAAGTTATTTTAATAGATACAATATTTTGGCCAAGCAGAATCAGATGAGCTATGCCCAAAGTTTAAAATGGATGCAAGACAGTTATAGTAATTAACTCTTTCTCTGAGTACTGGAGCTTTTCCTTGTATTTCAAAAAGCGAAAACATACTGCTGCTATAAAAGTGGTATTGAGCCCCGTGTTGGATCCATATGCTTTGTAGTCAAATGAAGTGAGCGAACATGTTCACAAGCTACCAGAAAACAAATAATTTAAAGCAACCACAAAACATTCCCTTCTGCAGTCACTGCCTGTAAAAGGAGTTATGTCTCAGGGCTCAGTCATTGGCGAGCTGCTTTTTAAACTTCTTCAAAGTCACTGCCCTGGACTGTGAATAAGAAAAACACACTTATTTAAGAAAATAATTATTTTATGAGACTCACATGGTGATAACAGTAACTTTCTATCCAAACTACCCAATAGCTTTTGTCAGGCTTTCCAAGGGTTGCATCATTTGGGGCTTAAAGTTAGTCTGTAGAAAACTAAGGCAATGCAATCTGGGACATGCTAATGACTGAGTGGTGTTACAGTGAACAGTCTCTATGGAACTCAACTGGAAATAGTGTGAAGGACCTGAAACTAGAAGTATGGTCAGTCCCAATATTAACCATATGGTCAGCTACAGTATTAAGCAATTTACACATGGCCATAGCTATGACTCATGTCTACTAACCACCTTCCAAACCATCTCTGGTCTTTCAGCAGTAAATAAGCAGGTTTTTATATATGCACTAAAATATATTGTACTAGACATTTTAGCAGCTATTGCTTTTTAATTAAAAGGCTCTTGGCAGATCAAAATAAACTGTGACATTTTAAAACTGGACCATCAATAAAGAGCATGCATAGTTGTTCTGCTATAGATAAAGCTGAGTCTCTACTAATTATACTGTGAGCAAAAGTACTCTGGAACACACTGATATATATTTGATCAAACTGGTTTATTTCAATGACTGCTAATCCTTACAAAGACTAATGAAAATAAAAATGCAGCCACAACACTAGGATATAGTAAAAAAGGAATAGGGCACATAACGGAACCATTTCACTGCTAGCTATACTCTTTAGCAGCATTCATGACTCAAAGACCCCTACCCTAAAATCCACTTTGAAATCAGTCCATACCTACAGTAACAATGCACTTAAAAGGCTAAAGGCACTTCCATTCAATGAGGCATATTTCTCTACTCTCCAAATTTCTGCAGTATGTCCAGATTTTTGCCTCACATTTTTGGTCTGTTCCTCATACAATGCATGTGTTTCTGGCAATCACTCAGGGCTAAAGTCACTAAATAGTATTAAATAATGGCATTACAATTTCAGACTTCATATCCCTCACAAAATATATAATAATACAAAACTTGTTATTCCAGCAACTTTGTAAATTTATAGGAACAATATTTAAAAATCTGTCCCTAATTTTGGATGTTTGTCCCTCCGTTATTTCTGGCTTTGTTCAGATTTCTTAATCTGGGAGGTTGAGAGGTATGCATTGAGGATATCTGCAATGATGAAAGAAAGCCCCCAAAAGGCATTCTAATCCATAGAGGTGTGGCTTACCAATTCCCAGATATTTCTAAATGCAGATTAAAAAAAAAGCTAATGCAATTTTTATACCTAACTACATATTAGATGACACCCCTGTAGCAACCAGCCTGTGTATGTACACTTTCATACAGCAGTTACTGGCTAGATACACTATGTTTGTTTAACATCGACTCTGTTGACTGAATCAGTAAATAACTTTCTCTCATATTCCTCTGTTTCTCTTTCCTAACATAACTTGTTTCTGCTTAACAAATTCTAATTATACTTTTCTGATAAAAAAAAACACTTAGGCCTAGCATCTTTACTGATATGTAAGGAAACTGAATCAGTACTCCTATAGGTAATATGTATATGTATTAAGAAAACGAAATCAATACTCCTGTACGTAATTTGAATACATATCCACTAGAACTCCTGTCTACACTCTTGAATTTTTACTATATCTAAGTCTGATTGACTTTCTATACTGGTTTTATTAGATATCACTCTTATTTTTCTGGAATGTTTCTCCCTGGGCCACCTCTGTAAACAGGCACTTGTGCTTTTGGCCTATCACAGTTAACAAATGTAAAATAAATAAATAAAATGTTCAAGCATTGCCACATAAACATTCTATAATAGAGCTATTTAAATTATTCAGGTGAGTCTGTGGTCAGGGTGGTATCTGCTGTTACTGGCATCTATGCATTGTTAAACTAATAGTATTAAATTGCTTTCTGTAGATTAGCGTAAGAGTGTGTGAGTGTGTGTGTGTGTGTGTGTGTGTGTGTGTGTGTGTGTGTGTGTGTGTGTGTGTGTGTGTGTGTGTCTATATTATTTGTCTCTCTCTCTCCCTCTCTCTCTCTCTCTGTATATATATATATATATATATATATATATATATATATATATATATATGGATCTACCTGACAACATCGACAGTGCATAACACCGACGACATCACCAACACCACATAATCGACAGTTCACAAACACGACACCTCATACACTCAACACATCATAACAACAACCAACAAACAAAACAAATCCCCTGTCCAAAAACCACACACACAACACAAGCACACCAAAATCCTAACAAACAAACACTAAACCTTACATACACAACTATCTACAACCCTAACTGAAACCCTAACCCTAAGGTCCGTCACTATCGCACACTCACCTAACCCGCGCCCTAACCCTAACTCACTTAACCTGCCCCTAACCCAAAAAATATCACTACTGCACCCTTACCTAACCCACGCCCTAACCCTAACTCACTAAACCCACCCCTATCCCTACAGACCGCCAACATCGCACACTTACCTTACTCGTACCCTAACGTCTGTCACTACCGCATACTTACACATCCTTTCCCCATCTCGGTGTTCTCCGCGTCGGTGTTTTCATCCGTCGGTCTTCTGACTTCTCGATCTTCTGGCGTCGGTGATTTCGTTGAAGGTCTTCTCATCTGTCGACGTTCTCAGGTAGACCCATATATATATATATATATATATATATCTACAGAAACACACACACACACACACACACACACACACATGCATGCTCGTATGCACACACACACACACACACACACACACACACACACACACACACACACACACACACACACACACATATATATATATACATACATAAGCCTGTGCGTTACTTTTCTGTTCACATTCTTGTAAATAGATCCTGACTGAAAAGGGACAGCTCATTAATCCTTTAGATAAATAAATAAATAAGAAGAAGCAGAAGGACCTGGATTTACAAACAATTTCTATATTGTATTAGGTAAGCTACTGTTGTGACAAGTACCTGCTTCCTGCTGTCACATTCAAAATGTATTCTCTTTATTCATTGTTGTGAAATATGGTTTACAATATAATATGATGCAGACACACTACAGCATGAGATATTTTTTAGATTAAACAAAATAAACTAAATCTTACTGTCTCGTCCTGTGTTCTGTGTAGCAGTTTGATACAATGGCATGTATGCATGATACTTTGAATTGTCACATCTGATTAAATACAGACTGGAACCTGTTACACTGTCATACCAAAATAAAAGAATGATGATTACATCTGTCAGTTTACCCATGCTCTGTCTCTTCCGTTTTTATGATGTTCATTCAATTGCTTATTTTTACACTAGGCTGCCAATGTTTCAGCTGAGCTCCTAACATCAGAATGAAAATGATATTATAAAAGCAAAATGTGTAGGTGGACTAGCTTGTCTAACATCCCTTGCTATATTTTGCTCCTACAAAATCAACAAGCTTT
>NC_056738.1:283115982-283220982 GCF_019279795.1 Protopterus annectens
GAGAGGGTAGTGAATGAAAATATTAATTTCCTACTAGGGAAGGCATACTTCATTCTGAATTCATGTATAACGGAACTAAAAAAGTTAAAATGGTAGTTATATTTCTAGACAATGTTATTCCTCTCTGTAACTCCAATGGAAGTAACTCATGCTGCTGACATGTTTTAAACTTAGCACAGATTAACTCATGGACTAACCATATCAGATAAACAAAAATAAATACACACATAAAAACTAAATTAAATGAATGATGATAGCATGTTGACAACATTTTACATGCATCATGACCAAGTTTCTTTACTTCAGGATTACAAATCTCAGGATTGTGTCAGGGCAACTTTAAATACAACAAATTTTGGTGTGTAAAAACTTAATGAGACTAAGACTGAACTTTACTTTTCAATCTGTGAAGTATTACTTTTTTTAGTTTATAAGATAATTTAAGTAATATACATTGTTTTGCATGTATTACCTATAGTCTATTATGTTTGATTTTTTAAGGCCTATCTATACTATACTTTTTGCTTGCTCTAATGTTATAATGTTCAGAGTAGGAGAAACGTAATTGTTTGAAAAAACTCTCCACAGAACAGCACAATAATAAAATAACAAAAGAAAAGTGTTTCATTATGTTAGAAATATACTTTATTTTTTAGTGTTTCACTTTGTAAATATTGTTACATTTTTCAACTGCTCATCATAAACGTTTCCCCAACCCTTCCATTATAGTGCTTACAGTCTTGCTGTTACGTAACTTATTTTACAATATTGCTTTAAAATACTAATACTAGCATGAATCCCTTAGGCATCTTTATTTCTTTGCATTTATTTTTTCAAGCTGTCTTTCAAGACATTTTTTGCTTTATTTATGATATACAGATTTTATGCATATTTCCACAGTTCATGTCCATAATCGTTGGTCAGCTGCAATTATTCCTTCTTGTATATCATTTCTTTTATCACCGTCATTTAGTCACACACCCCTACTTATGAGTATAGGTAACTTAGGATACCTGAATAATACGTAACAAACTTTTCTGTTTAATGCTCATTTTCAGTAAAAATAATAAATACATACTATCCTGATCCCTTTCAAATAAGTCACACCACAGCAAAATGGCATATGATGACCTTTAATAAAACATTCTTAAGCACAAATCACAACATCAACATCCATGTAACAATTTAACAGGGCACTGTCTCCCGCTCACTTTGCCACAAAATAAGCATTGTTACCACAACCACTCGCTTATTCTCACTTATTAGAAGCAACGTACTGCCACTCACTTGCATCCCCAACCAACCTCCTTGCAATACAACACCAAACACCAGAGGGGAACAGAAGATGAATAAGCCTGTCCTGAACTGAAAATGAGACAAACTGTCAGCAATCCCATTCCTAGAACCTACCGAATGCACACCTGTAAAACAAATGTTTAAACGCAAACTCTGCCAAATCGGTTTTTAATACTAACAAAAGCAATCTGGTTTTGTTGTCTTTGACTATAGTACCTACACCACGGCAATATATTCTGAATGAAAAATGAGCCTCTGACCATGCATCTGCTCTTGTCACACCACCACTGCCGCCCAAATAGGCATCAGTTCCAAAAAGGCTACTATTCATCCTTCCAGTCATCTGGCCATCGAGCCGCAAACCATTCCCTGCTAAAAAAATGCTCTTATCCTAATCCCCCGCTGTGTCTGTAAAATTTGCAACTCCTTTTAACCAACTCAGTCTGACTGCCAAAATGAAATGCCATTAAATTGATGGAAAAAGGATGAGCACAATACTAAATCTGCATGAACAAGCTTACCAGTCCTCACACAATGGTGTTTGCTTCTCCCTTCTTTCAACAAAAATGCCACAGACCTACAAAATGTACAACCAGGATGAATTGCCCAACAAACAAAATCCATTAGCCCTAATAGCTCAAAATGTCTCTGATCCACACCTTGTCCTTGCCCCTCACCCAAGCAATATTTTCCCTCAAATGCTCTATCTTCTCAAGAAACAGATAAAATAACGCTTGCTCCACATCCACTGACAATCCCCAAAAAACATAATGCATTAGCAGGGCCCTCTAACTTCTGCAGAGCCAATGGGACATCCAGCTCCTCACACATCACTAAGAATGCCCGCATACCATCAATCATCCTACAAACCCTTCACCTACCAAAAATAAATTATCCAAATAATGCACAGCCTTCTAAGTGTCCACCCTTTGCTGCCAAATCTAATGGAGTATGGTGCTAAACAACCCATTGTCAAGTCCTTGTAAAAATAAAATTTGTTGTCGACCACCATACCCAACAGAGGAAACACTTCTTCATGTACCGGTAGTAATCAAAAAGCAGATTCAATGTCTACCTTTACCAGCTATGGATCTGTAAATCCTCTAATGATTTCTACAGTGTCATCCAATGAAGCATAACTAACCTTTGCATCCTCTTTGGAAATAAAATCATTAAACTAATTCCTTTTAGGATAGGACATATGGTGAATCAACCAAAATTTAATGGGGGACTTTTTAAAGATCAAACCCAACCATGACACATTAAAACTGCCAAAGGGAGGATAATCAAATAGACCCAATAAACTTCCTGCATGCCACTGCATCTCCACTAAAGCTCTCAAAATGTCCTCCTTCTCCTGTATGGAACATAAGTTCTTATAAGCTGAGCCATCCCCTTGAACCCCCGACTTAATAGAAAACCCCATGGAAACCCCCCCTAAGTAACTCTTCTGCAACCACTAAATTTGGAAATTGCCTGAACATGTTTCTCAATGTCCACACTTTAAGGGGTGAATGAGACACCTGGTCTTCCTTTTTGCCCCTGAAATACACTCTTCCACTCTGTCCTAGAAAATTATCTTTACCTTTAAACCCTTGAAATCTCTGAGGTCAAGGTGCTAATACTCCCACATCAGTCAGAAATGAACCTGCACTGACCAAATTCCCTTCGGAATGACCACACTGAACTGATGTATGCTCCCCCACACAATTTGACCAAGTGTGTGAGAATCTGCATGTCACCCACATGCAACTCCCTGCACTGAACACCCAGCCCACCCCAGCTACCTCCCCGCCTAACCTACCCCCTCGAGCAAAGCCCACAAAATTATCCATCATGGCGGCTAAACAAATGTCCAGGTATCTAACTTCCATTCTCAATGAGTGGTCCACTGCTTTCCCTTTCTGAAAATGCTGATCATACCACATCCAAGTGTTCCCTGCCAGTAACCTTTGTGGGTCACTAATCATGAGAAAATAAGCCAACAGTGGCAGGGCCAATTCATTATCCTTCTTCAACCAAACTGCCATGTAAACACAACTCCTAGCACCCAATTCTCCCACATCCTAGCTCAAAGCCACTCCACTCTTCATCCCATTGCCACTAAAGCAGTGGTGCAAAACGTCCGGCCCTGGGGTCAAATCCAGCCCTCAACACAACACCACCTGCCCCCCCCCCCCCAGAGAGTAACTAAAGATTTTTTAAAAAATGTGAAAAAAATGCTATGCCTTACTCCAGTCATGGAAACTTTCTAGCATGTGCTTACTTAACTAATTGACTGCAGTTGTGCACACCTCTAACTTTAGCTGCGGAAGTAACTATTCTTTGTTGTTTATAACTTGCAGTCTGTAAACAGTAGTAACTCTCTGCAAGAGTTTGTCATGGCTGCAAGCCAGAATAAAGTTAAATGCAAAGTTGATGTAGAAAACAGGCAATTTGCTGTCTTAAGTAAAAATGCCAGTCACCTGTACCTATTGTTAACATGTAATAACTTACTATGTTTTGAGGTGGCCCACAGATGCATTAAGCATTTGTGTAGTGGCCCTACTCACAAATAGGATGTGTACCACTGCACTAAAGCCACAAAAAGGTCACTATTAATTAATTCAACTATATCAATATAATAACCCTTCCAAATATTTTCTTTAACAGAAAGTGGAATATGCAGGGTGAAAAAGACCTCCCCCATATGGATTAACTAATGCCTGAGCAGCTAACCAATCCCTGGGTCACATCCAAACTCTGAACTGACCTCTTGCTGAAATGACTTGGTCCTATCCAGACTCAATGCTAAACTCCCTTATGATAGTCCCTAAGCCAACCATCTCATCCATTATCTCCTGCTGTACCTGCCCATCTCCATAACAAGCTCCTGATCCACCATGCCACCTGCTACATCACCATTATTCTGTACTAGCTCCTGTCTTTCACACCCCAATTACCTACTTCCATGGTGCATTAAACCTGCACTATCTTCCATCTCCCAACAGAATATCATAACCTGAAGTAGCTCCACCAGCTGGAACGCCCACTGCGGCAGTGGCTGATGTCTTCTGAGCTTACTTCCCCTGTGCTGCCAAAGTGCTCTTTGGTGCCTGGGCTCATCTTTTCCTTCTTGTCATACTGGCCTCTTCCACCACAGAGGACTCCCTCGCTGGCAGCACCCAGAACAGTTCCTCCACTTCGGATATGATCGCAGCCCATCACTGTCTCAAGCTGACAGATACAGCCATATGCCAAAAGAAAGCAGAATATTAACATCATGCAAAGGACAGGAAAAAAAACACTGCTTCATGAACAGAAAACAAATCAACCCTTCACCATCACCTGGAAATGCCAAAAACTGCCAGACTCTATTAACCTTCCTAAGAACTTCAGCCATAACATTCCAGGTAACTTCATCCCACATGTTCCAATGTGTTTAACTACAGTGATTGACTCTGTATTTAAGCAGCACTGAGTTAACACTTAAATGAATGAAACCACCAACTGGAAACATTCACAGCCCTGAATTACAGACTGAAAATTTGTCATCAAAATCCCATTTATTAGTTTCATGAATGCTCAGTAATGAGCTGCAGTGTGTAAATATCAAGTCTGGTAAAACAAAACAAAAATAATTTGTAAGGACTGAAAGTGAAATTCACATGGGTACTTGGAACCGCAACAGCAATACTGACTTGACCTTCTCCCATTCCCACACTAGCACACGGATGGCTACTGATCAGTTACAAAAAAGCTGAAATTGATTCCACATCAGCTGTATAGGAATTAAATCATTCTGTGTGACACTAGTGTTATTAGTCCTAAACTTGGGAGATGCAGCACTTATTCCGTTATTCCCTGCCTCCTGCATCATAATATTTTGGCCTTGGATGCCTTCAAATCTCTCATCCTCTTAGAGCATGAAATGTGGACAAAGCCATAAATAATGGGGAAGACCAAGGCCCAAAACAGGGATAATTTATAAATATTGCTCTTAAAAACTTAAAAGATTTATATAATAAAAGGTTTGCATTAGCATGAATTTTATGAAGGGTATAAAGTCTGAATTTCAAATGTCTGGCATTATTTTCTCACTTCCATCCTCAGTAATTTGCCAGTAATGTGCCAGAAAACCACAATTTAATGAGAAACGGAGAGAAAATATGAGGCAAAAACTTGGACATTCTGCAAAAATCTGTACAGTTGAGAGGTATGGATGCTGTTGCAGCAATGTAGCCATACCACTCCATAGTAAAACAGTAGGGAATGAGGAACCATCCATCCTGACCCACGCATAAAACTCTTCTGCCCACACATGGCAACCATCATGAGCATGCCTACAAGTGAAAGAAACCCTTCCAGTCAGAATGACTGTTACTCAAAACAAAAAAGCAATGTCTCACCACCAGAAACCCTAGCAAAACCCGTAGGACTCAGAGCAATCCCATCAAATGGCTCAATCCGTGTCCCATACCACCAACGATAAAGCTAGACAACAAAACTGGAAACCATGCAACATGACTATTAATGCCCATACTTCCCTGAAATACGTAATGGTCACAAGAGACTCCCTATTTCTTACACACCAATGACAACCTGCCTGCACTAGTGCGCACAACCAAAACACCTCCTCAGCTGGCTATCATATAAAGCATACAGAACATTTCCCACAATAAACTTAAATGACAAAATATACCTAAGCAAGAAAAATCTCAAAGCAGCTCCAAAAAAACTTAGCCTTCTCTATATGCCACCCCAGTCATCCTCAAGTGAACATAGCTGCATTTATGGCCTATGCTAGCAAATCATATCCCTTCTAAAATGTGTTGAGGAAGCTTACTATGCCCTCACTGAGGAAACCAGCATCTGTGGTATAGAGGAAAGACTCTACTGCAATGTCAACTAGCAACTTCAGATTTTTGGAGAGAGAAAAAAACACTCAACATACCTCCCAAATCAGGTTCACCCACCAACACCAACAAAGTTATCGCAAGGCCTATCTGCACTCCAAAACCCAACACTAGTTACCTCAGACATTACCCGCAGCAGTATCAAGCAGCAAGTTCTAAGTCTGCTCTCCAAACTCAGCTATTCTCTCATAAAACCACCCTAACCCTTCTTTGCATTTACCTTACTTCCGCCCCAGCATTCATCCATCCAAGGTTAACCCTTCCTTGACCACTACCCAATTCAAATACTTTCCACTTATAATTCAACCCCAACATACCCACCCCTCAAACAGCTAAGACAGCCTTTACCTACCGTTCCCCTAACAAAGTACTTAAAGTGTCTGTGGACAAATTGGTTTGTTCCCAAACCTCATTTCCTGTAACAAAATAACATTTTCGTGGGTATGTGTCAAACTGAACTTTTGTTAATTTCTTCTTTTCCTTTATATGTCTTTATTATTTGTATATATTTGGATAAATTCAAAATTTAGCATTTTCCTTCACTCTCTTCTAAACATGTAACCCCCCTTTTACTTTGGTCAGTTTGATATGGATCAGATTTTGAACGCTGCAGCCAGAGGATGTAATCTTGCAACTTTACAATTTAGACAGTCCAGTGATAGATAAGCAGCTCTCCTTTCTAAGAAAAGGGTAATATAACCACAATCCTAATTGAAAGTATTCAGCAAATTAGATTTCAGGGAAGAACACAAATGAATAAGAGTACTAAATATATATTTAGAAGATGTGAAAAGTATTGCCTTCTTCTGGCTGCAGTGGTGCAAATATCACAAACCTCCAAGGCAGACATGGGGCCTTTAATCATTGTTTTTTTTTCTTTTGTTTGCTTGTACATCATATTCCAGTCACAAAAGCTTCAATATTGGCACTTTTTTGTCTTTCATTTAGGAGTTCTTTGACGTGCCTTGGTTGAAGGTTGGGCGTCGGGCTGGCAACTCGGCACCATAAAAATCTACTGCCAATCATTAGCGGACCGGAGTTCTGCTGTGGTGACCCCTAACTGGGAAAAGCCGAAAAGACAAATGACATTTAGGAGTTCTTTGACCAACTTTTTTATGTAGACCTCTTTACAACAAAATTCTAATTTTAATGAAATGGAAATTTGTATGGAAATAATGAACCAAAGCAAATTAATAGGGATGAGAATCCATGACTCAAAAAGGAGACAGATTACATTACATGAAGTTCAGGACTTTGAAATGAAGCTAATTATGTTATATAATACTCCTGGCTCAAAAATGAAATTCAGTACAGTATGTGAAAGTCATAAAATGATATGGAGTGCATTAACATGCAAGATCATTATCACCATTGTTTGAGTGAGGCAAAACTAATTTTTCTGCTAGCATTGCTCAACTTTTGCATATACTTCAGCTATGTTAATATATGATTTTTTTCTTTTATAAAGCTATTATAGGTTCATAAGTTCATAGGTAGGTACTAGGCTATCTGCCCAAAGGCATTTATAAGCCTAGCCGGAATGTGTTGGCTTTTGCCACCCCCCCTTAGATTAGTTCCCTGTGCCTCTGTCCAGCAGAGCCATTGAAGTAATCCCTGGGGTAAACTTTCTGTTTCTCATCCACTCGTCAAGGTTTCTCTTGAAGAGGGTTAGCGAGGAGCTCTGCCTAATGTAGATTGGAATCTTGTTCCAGAGCATGAGAAGTCTCTGGGAGAGGAATCTATCCCTCCAGCACGTCCTATTTATTGTTGTGGTGAGGTTTAGAACCCAGGAGTGTGTGGCTTGAGGGAATATGGTTTTCTTTAGGTGGAGCATGTCAATCAATTCTGGGTTGGACAGGGCCCTGTATGTCAGGCAGAGATCACCTCTGAGTAGGTGGTATGCAACCGAGTTTCTTCAGTCGAGCTGCATAGGGCATCTGCTTGAGGCCAGTGATCCTCTTGGTGAAGTACTTCCGTGGTCTTTCCAGTTGTTGCAGGTGTCTTGTAAGGTACATCCCAAATGGGGCATTGTCCTCTATGATGGGTCTGATGAGTGATGCATAAATGACCTCTTTCAATCTGGGTGCAAATCCTTTTGTGATTAGGTGGGCCACATAGAAGGATTTTCTAACCACATTGGCAATGTGATTATCAAAGGAGAGGTTACTATCTACTTGGGTCCTCAGATCCCTTATTACGTCTTCCGTATTTAGGGGGCTACCACCTATGTGGTAGTTTGTGGGTACTTTGCTTTTTCCAAAGGGGATGACTATGCACTTTTTGGCATTTAGCTTTAGGCCATGGTTTTGAAATCAGGTATCTGTCTCAGTGAGACCCTTTTGGAGGATGTCTGTGTCAGCCAGAGAGTCAATTATAGCCCCTAGTTTGCAGACGTCTGCGAACTTGGTCAGCCATAGTCCTCCTGTGCTTGCCTGTACCTCTGAGAATTATATGCAGAACAGGAGGGGTCCTAGGACTGAGCCCTGGGGAATGCCACTTGTAACCGGTTTAGACTCAGACCTAGCTCCCGCAACTCTTACCATGTGGGTTCTGTCCATGAGCCAGCTAGCAACCCATTTCGTGACATGGGGTTTATGTTCAGGCTGCTGAGCTTGTCTATAATACCTGAGTGGGGAATGGTGTTGAAGGCCTTAGCAAGTAGGCTGTGTGGACCATCTTTCCCTCGTCTATAGCCTTGGTAACTGTCTCAAAGAAGTCCACCAGGGTAGGAGGCATGCTCTGCCCTTAACAAAGCCGAACTGGGTAGGGTCCAGTGTTTGGAGGTTTCCAGTGTTTTTGGCTTTGGAGAGGGCTGTTTTAACCTGAGTGTCTGTGATTTCAGGGGCACTACATTCTTCTGGTACAGTTATGGGCCCTTTTGGGGGTGAGAGGGGGGTGAAGTTTGCACTGAACCTGTCTGCCAGGATGTTGGCTATATCGGTCAGTTCAGTGTATTTTGTGCCATTCTGCACTAACTCCGAGCAGATCTGAGAATTGCCACTTAGATTCTTGACATAGCTAAAGAATGCCTTGTGGTTATCTTTGGAGTCCATGGCAATTTTTCTTTCAAAGCTCGCCTTGGATGATTTTATGAGGGATCGTAGTTTCTTGCTGATACTGATCAGGGATGTTTTCCCTTCTTGGGATCTTACTCTTTTCTGTACTTGTTTCCTCCTTCTGTTGTATAGCTTGTTTATGGCAGGGGTCCACCAGACTGGTTTCCTTTTCTTGGAGGAATGAGTCTTGGTTTTGTTTGGGATAACATGATCCATGCATTCTTGTAGGTGCCCGTAGAGTGCATTAGTAAAGGATTTTGCAGCTTGGACAGCGTTATCCTTTAGCATGGGGGCTTTGAAACTTCCCACCTCGGTCTTAAGTAACGTGAAGTTTGCTTTTGAAAAGTTTTTCACAGTGGGTTCTTTGACCGGGGTGGTGGCGGAATGTGGATATCCAGAGTGATTAGTTTATGTTCAGATCTAACCAGCGAGCGGTTGACCTCCTGTGTGGAACACCGGTTGCCATGCTGGTGATGGCCAGGTCCAATATGTTGTCACCTCTGGTGGGGGTGTTGACCAGTTGATCCAGGGCATTTGAGTTTATAAATTCTAGGAAATGTTGGGCAAGGGAGTTTGTACTTGAGTAGTTCTCCCAGTTAATGCTTTGGTAATTGAAATCACCCAATATCAGGGTGTCTGGTAGGACCTTTATGTTTCCTAGTGTTTCCAGGAATGCGGAGTGGGGGTCCTGGGACATTGTGCATGATCTGTAGCAAGCTATAATTTGAATAGCAGTTTTGCCCATTGTTAGTTGCACGTGGATGATCTCTGAAGCATCATGCTGTGCCACTAACCTGGAGGTGTGGGTATCCTTGATGAATATGGATACTCCCCTGCCTTTTGTATTTCGGTCTGGGTTTTGTGGCCGAAATGTATGGTATGAGTTGTAGCCTGGTAGTGCCGGGGTGCTCTCTGGAGCCTTAAACCAGGTTTCTGTTACTGCACATATATCAATTTTCGCCATACTGAGGAGTGCCTTGAGTGTGTGCATTTTGAGGTTTAGACTCCTGGCACTGAGTAGCATTACCCTCAGTTTTTTGTTACTTGTGCCAGTTACGGTGGTGGGTTTGTCTTTTGAGCCTTGCCTAAAAACGGCAATATGGGGGTGGCAAGAGGCTTGGCCAGTATTCAAAAGCCTAAGGGTGACAGGTGCAGGCCAGCTCTAGCAAAGCAGCGTGGTTTGTTGAGCATGTCATCCCAGGCTGACAGACATTGGATCCCCTTTGAATGACACCAGAAGCTTAGCCAATTGTTGAAATTGATAATTTTTTCTCTATACCATGGTATCATTCTTGGTGAGGGCAGGATGCTACTCAGGGTTAGGTCATACCGGCCTGGGCTACGTGATCAGAGAGCTCCTCCATGTCTTTTTTCATGTAGTCTAGGGAGGTACAGCTCAGGCCATTCACACCAACATGGACAATGACAGAGTCATATTTGTACTTGTTCTGGAGTGACCTGAGTGCTTGTGTTATGTGGTGGATCCTGGCACCCGACAGGCAGCTTACAGTAACCTTCTCCTTGTTCAGCCTAATGAGTGGGACATCTGTGTGCCTGACTATAGAGTCACATATTACTAGTGAGTTGGGTATGTTATTTTGCCTTAAGGGCTATGATTGTGTGGCACACTGGTTTTGTAAAGTATGTGTTTCATGGTTTGTGTTGGGGTGGAGGTTGCTTGGATGTCTGCTTTGGAGGTCTCTGTTGCTTCTGCAGATTTTTATTTAGAGCCTCCGAGTATGTTTTTGTGTATTTATGTGTGTTTTTTGCTGGTGCTGGTTTCATAGGTCTATGTGAGACTGGTGGTGTGATGCAAGTAATTCCCTTCTCCTCTTGAATGCCTGGTCCAGTCTTGGGTTGAGAGAGCTTAGCCTCCAGTTTGGCTGCATAATTGCATCTTTCGCATGTATTAGTATTTGGTGGAAGGAGGAGAGGGTTGTCTGTGTACATGAGGTAATTGTAACATTGCCTCAAAATGCCCAGATTCACCAGTTGGACTGGAGAGTACACCTGAAACTGCCCTTTGGACATGCCAGGATAGGTACAGTGAACTGTTTTACTGATTGACTGGTAAGGTCAAATAGAGAGCCTTGTCCTTCTCTACAGTATGGGGGGGGGGGTCTAGTGCTAAGGTTTATTAGTGCTTGCTTTGAGCTTTGTGCTGGTATGAAAAGTGATTGGTTTCAGTGCTTAGGTTGAAAGTTTGCCTAGTTCCAAGGGATAAATTGAAGAGTACACTTTGTGGAGCCGGGAATAGTTATACCATACCTAACCTTGCAAATGTGGGTTTTATAGCAGGGAAATGGAAGAGATAGAAATTAGCCCAAAATGAACAATAAACTACTAATTTCTGGGCTGAAACCGCTCCTCCAGTGACAGTTAGGCTGCTCAAAGTTCCCTCTCTTACAGTGAACAGAGAAACTTCCTTCTATCAAAGTAAGGTATGGGCAAACACAGAAACTTGTAACACAGCCCTGAATTCAGCACTAACCTGAAAACTGGACTATACTAGTTTAGAAAGGCGGGAAAACAAGTATTTTTTTTTTTTTCAGAAAATAAAGCAGATAGAATAAAAAAAAAACACTTTAAATGCACAGAAATGGCTATCACACTTGAGTGTGTATAGCCTACAACAGTTAAACAGGTAATTTAAACACAAAAACGACTTTGTTAAAGTGCAGGCAGTAAAATAAGTACAATATGTAGCTGAAACAAGCTTTTTAAATCACAAAAACTCTAAAAAATCTGCATTTTCGGTGGAATTAGCTAAAGGCAGCAAGAAAATGCAGAAAAATTATACTTAATCACTCCAAAGTCTCTCTTTTGTCTCTCTGCTGCTGTAGAACTCTGCAGGGCACCAGGCATGAGCTTGCTGAGCTGTATACTAGCACAAAAACCTTGCAAATGCAGGTTTTATAGCAGGGAAATGAAAGAGATAGAAATTAGCCCAAAATGGCCAATAAACTACTAATTTCTTGGCTGAAACCACTCCTCCAGGGACAGATAGGCTGCTCAAAGCTCCCTCTCTCACAATGAACAGAGAAACTTCCTTCTATCCAAGTAAGGTATGGGCAAACACAGAAACTTGTAACACAGTCCTGAATTCAGCACTAACCTGAAAACTGGACTATATTAGCTTAGAAAGGCGGGAAAACAAGTATTTTCTTTTTTTTTTTTTTTTTTTTTTTTCAGAAAATAAAGCAGATACAATAAAAAAAACACTTTAAATGCACAGAAATGGCTATCACACTTAAGTGTGCAGTCTAAACAGTTAAACAGGTAATTTAAACATAAAAACGGCTTTGTTAAAGTGTAGGCAGTAAAATAAGTACAATATGTAGCTGAAACAAGCTTTTTAAATCACAGAAACTCTAGAAAATTGGCATTTTAGACGGAATTAGCTAAAGGCAGCAAGAAAATGCAGAAAAAATGATACTTAATCAGTCCAAAGTCTCTCTTTTGTCTCACTGCTGCTGTAGAACTCTGCAGGGCACCAGGCAGGAGCTTACTGAGATGTATACTCATTTTGTTTTCTGTTCTGTAGCTTTTCTTGACACTCTCCCTGGGATTCATTAACACCTAGACTAAGCACACACCAATCTAAAAACAGACAACACAAGCAATAACTTACACCTTCTTCCTCCTAATTTTAGTTTTCCTACTAAACTTCTTTCAGGCTTAAATATCGAAGGGGTTAGTAAAGGTTGCCACAGAGTATGGACTTTGTGTACTATTTAATCTTTTCTGGGAGACTAGAAAGCTCAAAAATGTGGTAAAGATCTTCTTAAATATAGACTGTGTAGACAGTGTACATTTATTATGGGCATTAATGAACTGGCCGTCTCTCTTCACTTTTACATTCATCAGTTTTTGACATATTTCTGGCACAGATCCAGTTAAGAGACTGACAACAGCAACTAACAGCAAAACCAAAGAAATCCACAAAACAAGAGACTCCCAGTCCACTTCAAAAGGAATGTAATTTATAGTAGTAAGCGCTTTCAGTGGAAACAATTCTCCAGCTTCTTCAGACTAAAAAAATTACACAACAGTTACTCTCGACCTTTAAAAACCCCACTTCCAATGAAATTCACAAGCTATGGTGATGTCATTCAAGCTCATTCTAATTTAAAGCAACAAGTTAAAAAACATTCTAAACACCTAGATGTTATTCCTATATAGAAAACGCTTGTATTAGACAAGTGAAAAATACAAAGATATTTTTCCTTAATAACAATATATTACATATTGTGCTTGATTAGTGTGTTAACCAATTACAAATTGTGTACAAATGATTACAAGCAATTAAATGCACCATACTTGTTATCAACAGAAATACTATAGTGTTGTTCAATAGAATTCTCTAAAACTATTAGATAGCTACACTAAATGTGCACATGAGGAATGCTATAATCCTAACCATATTGATTTTATTCTAAAGGTGTGAAATTGATGCATACTATAAACTTTTACACACCATTTTACTGTCGCTCATTGGGCATCTAACTGTAATTACCTGGCTAGAGCTTTCTTTTTAACAAACATTTTATTGACAGTGCCTCGTTAAACCTTGGTGGTGTATGGGCACCTGTCTGAATTTGCCATACTAATTCTGTTTCCTCAAGTGGTAAATCCCAGGGACCCCCTCTTAAGTTCTTCTCTACTTTTTGCAGCACTATGAAAGAGAACCTGTGTAACAGCAATTCCAAAATGTGCTTTGCTAGGGCATTTGTAATAACAGTGTTGTTTATACTGTATAAATGTTCGTAAATTCTTTGTTTAATTTTCCTTTCAGTTTTCCCTATATAGAAAGCTTTGCAGCTTTCACATACCGCTGCATAAACCACTCCCTGGGAATCGCAGTTGAATTTAGCATCCAAATCATATTCTCTATCTTTAATTTTTGGTTGTTTTGATGAATTTACATTGGTGGCATCTGCCACATTTACTCATACCTATGCATCCCTTAACTGTTTTTTGGAACTCTCAACCAGGCTTTTTAAATTCAACTCACTTCTGTAGGTGAAGTGGGGAACTTGGCTAAAGATTTTCCTTAGCCCATGGTCATCTTGGATAAACACCCAATTTTTACTGACAATCTCCCTAATAAACTGAGAATCTAAAGAAAAAGTTGTCAAGAATCTAATGTCCTGTCTATGACTTCATTCACACGTGTGACTAATATTCAAATCTAACTGTGGTGAGGTAGGGGCTGTATCATAACCTTTAACCACCAAGGGAGAAAAATGTCCTGAATGTCTTTTGTTGATGACTTCATCAAAGATAAGTTCAATAAAGGCCTGTGGATAGCTCCTCTTGCTAAACATAGATTTTAAAAGTTCACATTCTGTGATAAAATCTACGAAGTCAGAAACCATTCTTGCTGCTCTTACTGCCTGCCCTTTCACTACCGCTTTCTTTTGGTGCAGTGGATGGCAGCTTGGGAAATGCAAGAAGGCATTAGAATAGGTTGGCTTACGGAAGACAGTTGTCCTAAATCTAGTGTTCGTGTGATCCTTAGACAAATGAATGTCAAGATAATCTATTAATTCACACCCTATTTGGAATGTAAAGTCTAAAAAATTAGTAAATGATGTAATTTTGCCTATAAATTATTGAATCAAAGATATTTCACCTTTCCAAATTAGAAACATGTCATCCTGGTATCTCGTGTACCAGGCTACATATTCCCTAAACTTCAAGTTTTTAAATAGGAATACTCTTTCCCAGTAAACCATAACACTATTAGCAAAACTGCTACCACAAGGGGCACCCATGGCTATGACTACCCCACTTTTTTATAGGAAGAACTGGTCATCAAAAAACAGAAAGTTATTAGTCAGGACAATCTCTAGAAGTGTTTCAATGACATAGATGTCTTTGTCGTCTACACCCTTAATCATCTATGTCATTGAAACACTTCTAGAGATTATCCTATATTGTCCTATATATTATAGAGAATTGTGTTCCGATCTTTTCCTGATATTATACATATGTTCTCTGATATGTATAATATCAGGAAAAGATCGGAACACAATGCACTTTTAAAACACATTATACAAGCTGGTGACATACATTCATTTAATTTTAGGGTCATTGAGACTATTACCCCTAGTTTCAGGGAAGGTGATATTAGTAATCACACAGAATACAGGGAAACCAATTGGATCATTATTCTTAGAGCAGACAGTGGCAGTGGGCTGAATGAGAGGGCGTCCATTAAGCCCTTGCTAAAGAAAAGAAGAGTTCAGAAATGATAGTTTATATTTATATATTTGTTTATTCATTATCTATTTATTTTCCTTCCTGTTAGAATGGGAGAATGCTCACCCCCCTTTTTTATGCATTCCGTTTGCGTCTCACTTTTTGATATATGTTATATTTGGTATACTGTGTTTTTAAGAATTTGTTGTCCTTAATTGTTTTAATTGATGTGCTTTACTGATTGGATATTAGATATTTGAACTTTTATAAATAGAGTGCCTTTTTTGAGTGTAGTACGGTCTGATGAAGCTTAAAAGCGAAAGCGCTTACCATTTTATTTGTTTATGTTTTTTATAATAAATATATATTTTTATGTTCAAAGGATTCAAAGACTTTGAGAATTTGCTTGGTCGCTCCGCTGTGACTATTTGCATTACTTTCATTCCTTTTTACCTGATTGTTTGCATCGGAGCGTTCATCCTGTGGATTATATTTTATTTTATTATACGATATGTAATATACTGTTAGTAAGGAAAAATAGCTTTGTATTTTTCACTTGTCTAATACAAGCGTTTTCTATACAGGAATAACTTATAGGTGTTTAGAATGTTTTTTAACTTGTTGCTTTAAATTAGAATGAGCTTGAATGACATCACCATAGCTTGTGAATTTCATTGGAAGTGGGGTTTTTAAAGTTTGAGAGTAACTGTTGTGTAATTTTTTAGTCTGAAAAAGCTGGAGAATTGTTTCCAGCGAAAGAGCTTACTACAATAAATTATGTTCCTTTTGAAGTGGACTTGGAGTCTCTCATTTTGCAGTTAAGAGACTGAGACTGAACTGGTGTAATAATGAGCCAGACGGGCAGTGTCTGCCACTGACAAGACAAACTGGTACATTATTAGGGCTCATTGAAATAAGTGTTTTTAGCATTGGAGAGGTCATGTAGGGGTTTGCTCAGAGGTGATATGGGGAGGGATGTAGACATTTGAGTTTGCTGTGAGATTTTGGTGGAGATATGCAGTAAACTTGAGCTGAATTTGTTCCACTAATGTGTGTAATCTGAGGATGTGTATGTGAAAACTTTGTATTGAATCAGAGCATTAGTGATTATTATTTTCTAAGTTCCTAACATTATTTAAAAAAGCTTTGACATTATCCTTAGCCAGGGTCAGAAATTGCAATTTGTACTTGCTGTCAGCAGATTTGATTCCCCTTGTATTGTCCAGCAGTGAAAGGAGTTCCTTCCATACTGTTTAATTCCTGGGGATTCAGAAAGAATGCCACCACTGGTGGTAATAGCCGCAGCCAACAGTTACTGTTTACACAATGTGGAAAAATACATTTCACAGATACCTTAGTTGCAATGAGAAAATACATCATTAGTTAAATTGCAAGTCTTGGAATCACCTTTAACTATTCAAGTGAAAATCAATAATTTCGTATGGTAATATCACCAAAACACAGTATAAAGCAACAGCTACCATGCAGAGTTCACTCCAGGAAATGTTGCAAAATTACATAAAATCCAAGGAATAACCAGTCCGTAGTAAAAATCAAAATTGTTGTTTATTAGTGCACTCAGTAGGTTAGCGCTTTCACAAGTTAGCTTCTTCAGACCATATAACTGAGTGAAGACCAAACATCCATTTTAAAAACATGTATCACCAATCAGATTCTTATACATCATGAATGGCTCATTAATTATTAAGTGCATTATAAAATCACATATAAATTCCATTACATCATTTAAACATCAAACTATTCCTAAAAAATGAATAAACATTCAAAAGTGCATTTAAATGAACACTCAAAAAACAACCTTTAGAAGTGAGAAACATTATCCTAATTACGATTGTTGACTTCATGTACCTGACATATAAAAACTATTGAAAAATAAATAATAAAATTATATATATATATATATATATATATATATATATATATATATATAAATGGAAATGTATATATATGAAAAAAGATTTAACTAGTAACTTCTATCTAACCTTCAACCTTTTGGTCCGAAGAAAGGGCTTCAAAGAAACCCTTTCATTCAGACCTTTACCCACATCAGCATGTAGTCTGATAATCCAGTTGGCCTCTCTTTCTTCTGTCAAAGCACTAATTTTGCCACCCCTTATATCTAAATGTACCACGTCAATGACCACAAACTCAAATATGTGTTCGTGTCCCATGGACATGACATGTTTCTCTAGTGCATTAGTCACTGTACCTGTTCTGATATTGTATAAATGCTCTCTTATTCTGTGTCTGAATTGTCTGTCAGTCTTTCCTACATAGAAAGACTGACATGCTCCACAGACAGCCAGATAGACCACATGTTCCATTCCACAGGTGGCTACACAATTAAACCTAAATTCTCTCCCTGTATCAGGATGTATAAATGTGTTAGTGCATCTAACATGTTGACGGAAGTTGCACTTACCACAAGGTGTGGTACCTACTATGTCTCCTCTGGCTTCCTAGCATTTTTATGACATGATATCCTCTTTATATTTCTCTTATTTTTAAACCTAAATTTTGGAGTGTCCCCTATATATTCTTTAATTTGTGGGTCAGTCATCAATACTCCCCAGTGTTTTTGAAAATTTTTTATAACATTATCCTTATCACTAGTAAAGTACATGGGAATTCTCACTGTGTTATCTGCTTCTCTTAAGTGTATCAAACTATTTGAATGGCTTGAAAAATAGGGCTTAGCTCTGTCCTCTCTCATTGCATCAATGGTGGACAAACCTTCATCAAGATCAGCAGTGCTATAATCACGTTTCTCAAACATCTCTCTAAGATCTGACATTCCTTTAACAAAACCTTCTTCAGTACTGTTCAGCCTCGAGACACGCATCCCCTGTCCCTTAACAACATTACGAAAAATGTAATTGGGATGCATGCTCCTTCTGTGAAGTAATGCATTTCTATGACAAACCTTTCTAAAGACACCTGTAGTGAAGGAACCATCCTCCAATCTCTCTACAAACACATCCAAAAATGCAACTTTTGTATATGAAAAATTCATAGAAAACCTAAGGTAATTTGTAATTTGATTAATCGCATGAACAAATTCATCAAGTTCATCTAACCCACCGTTCCATAAGAAAAAGGCATCATCAACAAAACGTTTATAGAAGACCACACTTCTCTTAAATTGTTCCATCACAAATAATTGTGACTCCTCCCACATAGCTAAGAACAAGTTGGCGTAGCTATTGGCACATGAAGTGCCCATAGCCACGCCATCAAGCTGAATGTAGGAAGTGCCATCAAACATGAATAGATTATTCTCAAGTATGGTCTCTAAAAATAGACACAATAAATCAATAAATTTTCAATCATAGTCACTGTGCCTTTCTAAATAGCATCTCACAGCAGCCACCCCTTCATCATTCGGAATAATGGTGAATAAGGACTGGACGTCGAGGGTTACTAATACAAGTTCCAAATTATTAATATCAGCACTATCACAAAAGACATATAGCTCTTTCAGAAATGGTTGCGTGTCTTTCAAAATAAAGGAATTAGAATCCACTATAGGTCGCAAAAACTTTTCTACAAATAACGAAAGGGGTTCCGTGCAGCATCCCCTCCCAGATACTATAGGTCTCATGGGTGGGTTAATGCCATCTTTATGGACTTTGGGTAACCCATGTATAACAGGTAGGATGGGGTTTTCACTATAAAAGTACTGAAATAAGTCTCTAGTAATAATTTCAGACCTAACTAAGTCATCCAACATGTTTTTGACACTTTTAACTCGTCTGAGTATGAAGTCTTGATCGATCTGTTTATAAAACTTCGCATCACTCAACATATTAACTATAGAACAATTATAATCAACAGCATTCATGACAACAATTGGGCTGCCTTTATCTGCTGGCCTTATACTAATACTTAAGTCGATCTGCAGCCTCTTTAAAGCTTCACATTCATCCACACTCAAATTATTTCTAAGGCCTTGCATGTGTTGGCCACAACTGTAGTACTTATATAAATCTTCTTCTACTAATTTGTCAAATGCTTGAAGCAGAGGATGACTATTAGGCATATACATACTAGACCTCTTAAAAGTACTTGACTTTTCCATGTGAGTGTTTCCCATCTCTAATTTCAAAGTAACATTTCTAACAAACATTTTAAGGTCAACAATAACATTGGTTAATTGGCTCTCACATGTGGATATAAAGCCCAAACCTCTATTAAGAATAGATTTTTCAAAAATGTCCAAAGTCCTTTTTGAAATGTTCCATACTAAGTCATCCTTACCTGATTCCACATTTTCTTTAATGTGTGTCCATTGCCTTTCTCTGAGGGAAACCTCCATTTCTGTCTCCCCCGACTTATTGATCGTGCTCTCTTTAGACCCCTTTCTTCTGTAGTGACCGGTAGAGGAAACCGATGAAAATTTACAACTTTGTTGTTCATTTCTGGATCCCTAGTTGTAACTGTTCTAGTCCATGGGACACGGACACATATTTGAGTTTGTGGTCACTGAAGTGGTACATTTAAGTATAAGGGGTGGCAATATTAGTGCTTTGACAGAAGAAAGAGAGGCCAACTGGATTATCAGACTACATGCTGATGTGAGTAAAGGTCTGAATGAAAGGGTTTCTTTGAAGCCTTTTCTTCGGACCAAAAGGTTGAAGGTTAGATAGATGTTACTAGTTACATCTTTTTTCATATATATACATTTCCATTCATATATATATATATATATATATATAATTTTATTATTTATTTTTCAATAGTTTTTATATGTCAGGTACATGAAGTCAATAATTGCAATTAGGATAATGTTTCTGTCTTCTAAATGTTGTTTTTTGAGTGTTCATTTAAATGCACTTTTGATTGTTTATTCATTTTTTAGGAATAGTTTGATGTTTAAATGATGTAATGGAATTTATATGTGATTTTATAATGCACTTAATAATTAATGAGCCATTCATGATGTGTAAGAATCTGATTGGTGATACATGTTTTTAAAATGGATGTTTGGTCTTCACTCAGTTATATGGTCTGAAGAAGCTAACTTGTGAAAGCGCTAACCTACTGAGTGCACTAATAAACAACAATTTTGATTTTTACTACGGACTGCTTATTTCTTGGATTTTATGTAATTTTGCAACATTTCCTGGATTGAACTCTGCATGGTAGCTGTTGCTTTATACTGTGTTTTGATGATATTTCCTATTTTCCTTAAGCACAGCTTCTACCCCCTGGATTTTAGCCTGCTTTTGTGTTGTAATTTCTTATGGTAGTTAACACTAACAGCCAATGCATTACCCTTCAGTCCCTCTAACATATATATATGCACATGCACACACACACACACACACACACACACATACACACACACACACACACACACACACACACACACCTGTTCCTAAGTTGTCAGAGCATCACCAACGACTCTTCTTTTTTGTCCCTGCCCATGTAAGTCAAAGAGCTATACCGTTATCAATAATGGCAGACAGAATTTCTTTGTCCATAGAGTTCATAAAGCTCATCTCCATGCTAGAGCTGTTGTTTATTAACTCTGAGTCATATTCAAAATGTTCTTTCTGGTGTCATTTAATTCCCCTTCAGGCCTTGTCCTCAAGCTGCTGCCTGTAAAGACACACCCATCTTTCCCAAATATCTGTCACTGATTTTACAGAACACCCCTGTATTTATTTCTTACAGTTTCCCTGCCCCCCATCACTCACAAACTGTTGCTGTCATTGAATAATGCCAGAGGTTAGAGTTTCATATTTTATTATTATATAAAACATGTTGCACTAACTAATCAGTTAGCATAGTGGGTTAATGATGGTGCTTTCTGCATCATTCCTCCTTTTACATACTCTCTAGCATTTGGCTTTGTTGGCCTAAATCTGTCCTTAAGACTTGAAAAGGAAAAAGTAAATAATCATGAACATGCAGAAGCCATATAGCTGAAACACTTGATGTCCTTAACGGGTCATTTACATATATCCCATGGGCCTCTATACCAAGATGTTTAAGGTATCACAAAGTGAAAACTTTAGCTTGGCTAGGTTTTTCTTGCACTTTTTACTAATTGGTTTGTCTGTGTGACCTTAGTTTACTTTTTTTTTGGGGGGGGGGGGGTTGTGTGTGTGTGTGTGTGTGTGTGTGTGTGTGTGTGTGTGTGTGTGTGTGTGTGTGTGTGTGTGTGTGTGTGTGTAAAACTTGGGCACTGTTTTACATTATCCCTGATGTTGTTTAGTGATGGTAATTTTTGTCTGACTATCTTTACTACTTAAGCTCATTGAGATGAAAACAGTACAAAATAAGTGCCCTGAAGACATTAGTACATTTTTTGTAATTACTGATCAGTGCCAGCTCTTAGGGATAGAAAAATCGTATTCAGTGCTTTTCTGAAGACATAACATGCCATCTGTGCCGAATGTTGTTTTTGGCCACATTGTGACTGACTTTCATTAAACGGTGCCATTCAAGTTTTAGCAACATATATTTCAGAAGTAATCTAGAGCAGTGAAAGAACACTGTGACTTCTTCATCACACTTCTGCTCATAGTACAACATATACAATATGTTTGTAAAGATCAACAATTTAGAGGTCTACAGTGCATATTTAAGCTTTCCTTATGCTGTAATTTTCAATAAAATAAAAAAAAAATGCAGCTGATATGACAATGCCAAATAAATGCTTCCTTTTCAGAAATAATGCCATATAAAGTTGACAAGTATCAGTTATTCATGTGGTCCCTAAACGGGATAACCACAATATTTTCTTTCATACAGTATTTTAACATGCCACTCATTTATATATTCTCTAGTACTTCTTTAATCCTTCTGAGGACCATAGGTAGCATTACTTTGTCCTGTGAAGGAAAGGGCAGGCATAAGGCAGAGAAAAAATCCTGGGCAGAATGTCAGCTATGTATGGATATTAGAAAATAAACTCCTGTTGGAGACAGAAACATCTTCATAGGTAAACAAATGGGCAAACAGCAATCTGTTGTGGTTAAAATGACTGCATGTTTCATCTTTTATGCATTTTAATAAATAGAAGAACGTGCATAAAATTATTTTCCAGGCATTAGCTAAGCAATAACCGATGATGTGGTGTGGTATATTGAAGATTTACACATGGTTGATTTGGTTTAATCATGAGGGCAATGCTCAAGTGATTAAATAAAGCTAACCGTGGGTAAATTTCAACATGCCATAACCACAGAATCAGTTATTGCTATTATACAATGACATTATTTAAGAAAAAAAATACTTACTTTTCTTAAATAATGACTTTGTATAACGGTGCATTACTGTTTTTCCGCTGGTTGTGGTACACTGCTTCCTTGTTTTGATGTATTGAGCATGTGTATGGGACTTGCGTCCTACCAGTATATCAATGCTTTGAAATGGAAACATCGGAGAGAAGAAAGTCTCCGTTGCTCTGTTTTTTTCTTTTTTTCTTTTTTATTTGTTAAAAAAATGTTTCTAGCCCTTTATACCAATGGAAAAAAGTCCAGGTGACCGGACCTTTTTCCATTGGTATATTGTGGGATTTACAACGGGCAAGCTGGCCAATCAGCATGCACATTATGGAATATTATATTAAAGGGGGGGGGGTCATTGTATAATAAATAATAAGTGGCACAATATGATGAAATATTGTGATTAGAGTTCAAAGTAGAAGACTATAGAGGCAAAATGATTAGATATAATATTGTGGATGACCAGCAGGGTTTGTAGAAAATGCACAGCAACAGAAAACCAAATATCTAAGGAACATGAAAGCAGAACATAATAAAGAACTAGTCCACCTTGTTTTATACAGCTGTGTTTTATATTTAAAATCTACAGTGCAAGTACTAGAAAATGCCTCTTTCTGATTAAAGTGAGTACAATCTGAAGTGACAGGTCATTTTTTTCTATCCAAAACAGTGGTTAAGTTTGATGTTTTTATGGCAACCAAAGTGATCATTAATAAAAATTGTACTCCAAAGGCTCACCTTAACTGACAACAAAAATACCTTTTTAGAATGCATACACATTAGACAAAAAATGACTTGAAACATTTAATTTACCTTTTGGGGGAAATTCTAAGCTGAAAGTCCTAAGTACTAAGCCAGTGTCTATTCATTAATAAACAGTCACATCATTTAGTGACATGAAGCTCTCTGATCATAATATTAAAGGTGCTTTACATTTAATGTTATCCTAGTATCAAAAGCACTTGACTATAATGTGTGTGTGTGTGTGTGTGTGTGTGTGTGTGTGTGTGTGTGTGTGTGTGTGTGTGTGTGTGTGTGTGTGCGTGCATGCGTGTGTGTGTTGATCTATCCATTTCTCCATGTACATGTGCATCTATACATATCTATAGTATTCGTCCCCAAATTTAATTTCTTATGTGCTGTCACTGAAGCAGCATTCCTTTTCTCCATTTCTTGAATGATTCAGAAGTTTAGAAAAGTACTTTGCATGAGCAGCACCATATAATAAATTCCTTCCCATGTATCATGGGAGATGAATGAGATTTCTTGTTTCAGATCAGAGCCACAGCTGTGCGGGGCTATTGAAAGGGTGGGAAGGGAGGAGCAGTAAAGGGGATCATTTTGTCTAAAATGAGACAGAATATCTTTGTTCTGCTTAAACGTCCTCTCTGAGCACCTATTGTCTCTTTGCTGATTTGCATTAATATAAAGCAAACACAGTTTTGTAAATGCATGGATATTTTTTGCTTCCTGTTTTTATTTTATTTTGCTTCGTTTCCATGCAAGGATTTTCGTCAGGTGGAACTCTAAGCTATGGGTTTTAATTAAGATCCTCCAGCTGTTGTTACAAATTGCATATGCAGTACATTTGATAACTTAAAAAAAAACAGGAAATTAGATGTTTTCTTGTGAAATTCATAAAACTACAAGAGTATGTTTTTTTTTTTGTTTGTTTTTTAAGACTATTATCTCCTTTGGACATGAGCATAACAGACTGACAGTACATTTATTTGTAAAAGGCTGCTTTGTATTACAACCAGATACATTCTGTCTGTAACAGCAACCTTTGACTCAAAACATGGAGAAATAACAGAAACCATAAACAAACCAGACATCTATACCATTTTAAAAAGACATTTGCCTACATCGGATATCTTGCCTTATATACTGCATTTAGCACACGCAAACTCTATACATACAAAGAGATGCATTAATGATCAGCAAAGTAAAGAATACCCCATCCTAACAAAATGGATTCTGCAATGAGACATTAAAGCAGATTATGAAGAGGATCAGTTAATATCATCTCCAGAGTAGGTATATGCACTTGCTATTTATGTTCAACATTTTTTCAGGATGCTTTAATAAAAAAATATTCCACAGTAATGCTATACTGATTAATAAACATTAAATTCATTGGGTAATTTTGGTACGGCATAGTTAGTAGTCAGTGTGGCTAGCGAACCATAAACTGAAGATTACAGAATCCCAGGAGTTACAAATATCAGAATTACAAATGTGAAGTATGCTTTTCCATATCCCTGTTTATCCTTCTTCCCTTTCTTCTGAAAACTGTGAAGAGCTACTACCTGCATGTGAAATCAATGAACATACAAAAGTGCTGAAAGAAGGACACGATCTGCTGTATGTGTTCTACTCAGGGGTGGCTACTGTCTATGCATTTTGTTGATTATATCTAGCTTTTGACCTGAAATAATAAACAAATAAAAAAAAAAAAAAAAAAAAAAAAAAAAAAAACAGCTGTCTGCATAATCTCATACACACCATGAGAGTGGATAAGTCTCTCAATCTTATTGATATTAAGAATAAATGACTATAATGAAATTAAAAACAGGTCTTGAAAGACAGTAATCTGCCACAGGGGCACTTGATGGCAGAATACAAAAGACGGAAAAAAATCACTTCACACGTTCATCTGGCAAAGAACATTTTGTCTTTAAGATGTAGCCAAAATTTTGTAGAAGAGATTGATGTGAATATGTTGCTGATAAACCTTTCAAAACACTATACAGATAAACAACTGACACCATATATATAGTATTCTTATAAGTAGTGTGGTATCAAAGTTTATATTTCACATTCAGATGCTCACAACAAAAAGATGCCGCACTCTTTACTTCTTCATTTTTAAGTATTCTTGCATTGGCATCATATTCTATTCCTATTTTAATTAATAGTGCTATAGCTTCTGAGGCCATGTTGTCGTCATAGTTAAAAAAATATTACAACATAAAATGCATTATATAAATGTGTGTGTGTGTGTGTGTGTGTGTGTGTGTGTGTGTGTGTGTATACATACACACACACACGTATTTATATATATATATATATATATATATATATATATATACACACACACACACACACACACACATATATATATATATATATATATGTATGTATATATATATATATATATATATATATATATATATCTAAAATGGGTCCACTATATAATCCCAAAATACTGAAATTCCGAATTTCAGTATTTTGAAATTACATAGCCGAAAATACTATGAAAATACTGGTTTGCTATCATTATGTCGACGTGCATTTGCACGGCTATGAAGTATTCGAACATCAGATTTTCGAATACTTCATATTACAGCAGGTGACATGAGCGAAGGTTTGCATTGCGAATGAACTGTGCATTCGCAATTCCAACTTTCGGTCATGGGAGGGGATCGCGGTACAGTGCGGTTAGGGAAATGCATCCCTTTCCTCACTGTAGTGCGATCTCGGAGTTGGAATATTAAGTTAGGGGGGGTGTGCGGGGCACAGCCCCCCACAGGGGGGGTGCAGGGGCATAACTGTGTGTTCAGTTAGGTAGGTAGGTGATTATGGGAAGGGTGGGCGTGCTGTGTATCGCCGTAAATGTCGCAAGCGACATTTTCGACAATACACCCTTGTTTTTGAGTTTACTATTATTCGAAAATGTTCATTTTCAATGCATAAATTCGAAAATAAAGACATTATTTATTTTTACTTTCGAATTTATGATAGTAAACCAAAAATACTAAATCCCAAAACCCCATAACTGCGAAATTTAAAATCTCGAATGTACACTACACATACAGCACACACATACACATACACACAACTTAACCCACAATCAAATATATAATCCTACACTACAGATAAGCAGGGGGACAAGCACCCATGCAGCCCTCATGTGGGAGGGTGCTCCCCCCACACCCCCCTACTTAAATATTCTAACTCCAAGATCGCACAACACACAAATGAAACTCAGACCCACACATTTTACAGTCCCTCACACACACACATCACAGTCGCAACACACACTGACACACACTAAAGCCGTAACCATACATACTTACCTAAACTTCCACCCATCCATTCACATACCGCATCACCCGAAGCGCTAATTTAACATCTCCGAACTTCGGGATTTTGAATTTCGTGCTTCTGCCGTTTTCAGTATTTAGTGTTTTTGGCGATGTAATTTCAAAATACTGAAATTCAGGATGTCAGTATTTCGGGATTACATAGTGGACCCATAGAAATATATATATATATATATATATATATATATATATATATATATATATATATATATATATATATATAAATATGGATTCACTTTTCTTCATCAAAATTACACTTGTTCGAAAAGAGAAGTAGATCCCCACTTCAGCGAAAGTGCACTTCAATGAAACTGCACTTTTGCCGCCTGATTGGCTAACTCAGAAGAAAACACACAAAAAAACAACGTACACTATACATACAGCACATAAATACACATACGCACAACTTCCCCCCACAACCAAATATATAATCCTACACTACAGATAAGCATGGGGGGGCAAGCCCCCATGCACCCCCTACTTTAATATTCTAACTCTGAGAGGGCACTACAGTAGGGAAAAGGGAATATTCCCTTATCCCCACTATACCACAATCTCAGCACTAGTTTTCTTAGTTGTACATCAACACTAAACGCTGATGTACAACTAAGATTACAGGCAAACTGCATGTTTTTATTTCTTCTTTCTTGTTTTGTTTTTCTTTTATTGTTATCTTCACACGAAAGTGCATTTTTGACAAAACGCACTTTCACAGAAGTGCACTCAAAACATTTCATTGAAACGTAAATTCGATGTAGTAAATGGATCCCGTATAAATATATATATATATATATATATATATATATATATATATATATATATATATATATGTTATAGTGTAAACACTTTAGTTGAGTAACCAATACCTCTACAATGGAAAAATCGACAGTAAAAATCTGACAAACCGAACAATGACACACTACCAGGGATGAAATGGGGAAAGAACCTTGGTGCATGTAATTTTCCTATCAGGAAAAAAACATAGTCCCCCCACACCTACTACTAATTATATGTACTAACTTTTAATATCAAATAGTTCCTGGAGCAAGGGATTATTCCCCTACCCAGGGACTGTCGATATTTTTCACATGTTGACCATCTGTTTAATCAGCGAAATGCAGCCAATTAAGCAGATGTTGACTAACAACAAAATAAACTGAATACAGTACTATCAGATGTCTATATCCATATCTACAGAGAGAGGTGAATGTATGCATGGTTTTATATATAGATATATCTATATCTACATATCTATATATTTAGATCTATATCTATATATATATATACATATCTATATATCTATCTATATATATATCTATCTATAAATATATATATATAAATATATATATATATATATATATATATATATATATATATATATATATATATATATAGATATATATATATATATATATATATATATATAGTTTACTATCATAATCTCGGAGACAAAATTTTTTGCCATCTAAACAAACAAAAATCCTGAAAATGTAAATAAAGTCTAGCCAAAATGGTGAACAGCATAAACACGACGTTCGACACCAGACTTCCATTTTCAAAAGTCCGTATTTTCTTTTCATTTTCTAGCAGGGGGCAAACCCCCCTGCATCCTTTACACCACCTGCAAATTATATATACTGACTCTGTGATTGCACTACAGTGAGGAAAAGGGTAAATTAAGCTTTATGTTCGTTATTATGATGTCGTATTATTCCAGTTCGGCATTCTGCAACTTTGAAAACTGCCTTTTGTCCAAATGTCTTTCACACTGGAAGCCTATGTTTACATACATATATATATATATATATATATGTGTGTGTGTGTGTGTGTGTGTGTGTGTGTGTGTGTGTGTGTGTGTGTGTGTGTGTGTGTGTGTGTGTGTGTGTGTGTGTGTGTATATATATATATATATATATATATATATATATAATATATATATATATATATATATATATATTTATATCTATATAGATATATATAGATAGATATAGATATGGATATATATGTATCTATCATAGAAACACACACACACACACACACACACACACACACACACACACACACACACACACACACACATAACAAATTCAAGCATCTAAATCAGGAATCAGTTTCATTTCCAGGTACTAGTGTTCTCCAGCCTCACAGCCGACCCTGGTTTTGACCCTCTGGCATTAGCAAATTGAACACTTATACATAGAAATAAAACTGTATTTCCTAACTTGGTGGTGCTGTAATTTGTTATGTACTGATGATTATTCACTCCATGTACCCCTTGGCTAATTCATGTGGATGTCCAACATTCAGTCAAATGGTGAAATAGTAGGAGCGAGATCACACAATAGTAGTAAGAAATATCTACTTCTTCCACTATTGTGTAATCTTAGAGTGATAAGTGCGTGGCTGTGTAGTTATCCCCCCCCCTCTCTCTCTCCATATATATATATATATATATAGGTTCATAGGTTCATAGGTTCATACTAGGCTATCTGCCCGAGGGCATTTATAAGCCTAGCCCATTGTTTTGTGGCTTACGCCACCCCTTTAGTATGGGGAACTATACCCATTATTTTGCTGTGCCTCTGTCGAGCAGTGACACTGAGGTAATTCCTGGGGTATATCTGCGATCTCCCATCCATTGGTCAAGATTTCTCTTGAACAAGGCCAGCGAGGTGCTCTGCCTCACATGTACCGGGATTTTGTTCCACAGCATAGGGAGTCTTTGGGTGATGAATCTATCTCTCCAGCACGTCCTATTAATAGCCGTGTCGAGGTTTAAGTCTCCGCCCTTGTGGCTCTGATGGATCTAGATTTTTGAGGTGAAGCATATTCATCAAATCTGGGTTTGACATGGCCTTGTATGTTAGGCAAAGGTCACCTCTGAGCAGCGGTGTTTAGGTGGCGACTGAATAGAGCTGGAGTTCTTTCAGTCGGGCAGCATAGGACAGATTTTTGAGACCCTTTATCCTTTTGGTGAGGAACTTTGTGGCCTCTCCAGCTGCTGCAAGTGTCGGGTCAGATACATTCCGAATGGGGCATTGTACTCAATCATTGGTCTGATGAGTGATGAGTAAAGGGAGACTATGACCTCCCTTGATCTAGATGAGAATCCCTTCATGATAAGGTGGGCAATGTAGAAGGACTTCCTAACTACTTTAGCTACATGGGTGTCGAATGACAGACTACTATCAACCTGGGTCCCCAGGTCCCTGATAACTTCTTCTGTGCTCAGTGGATTGCCACCTATTTGGTAGCTAGGGGTAACCTTGTTTTTCCCGAAGGGTATGACTATGCATGTTTTGGCATCTAACTTTAGGCCCAGGCTGTGGCACCGGTTATCCGCTTCTGTGAGACCCTTCTGAAGGATGTCTGTGTCAGATGTGTTTTCTACTATGGCCCAGTTTGCAGTCATCGGCAAACTTTGTCAGCCATGACCCTCCTGTATTTGCTTGTACTGGCGAAAAGTAGATGCCAGACAACAGTGGGCCCAGGACTGAGCCCTGTGGGACACCACTTGTGACAGGCTTTGAGTCTGACATGGCGCCAGCAACTCTGACCCTGTGGGTTCTGTCACTCAGCCAGTTTGCAACCCATCTTGTGATGTATGGGTTAACATTTAAGCTGATGAGTTTTTCAATGATACCCGAGTGGGGTATTGTATCAAGGCCTTAGCCAGATCGAGGTAGGCTGTATGGACTGCCTTTCCTCATCAATGGCTTTGGTGACTGTTTAAAAAGTCAACCAAGTTTAAAAGGCATGATCTGCCTTTGACAAAGCCAAACTGGGTTGGATCCAAAGTCTGCAAATTCCCTATGTCTTTATTTATGAGGTCCATTATGATCCTCTCCATGGCTTTGCAGATAAGGCTTGTCAAGCTAATGGGCCGGTAATTTCCAGGGTCTGTGGAGGCACCGCCTTTGTGAAGTGGGACCACAGTTGCAGTGCGCCACTCCTGGCACGTATCCAGAGGTAAGACTTTGATTAAACAGCTGTCCTAGCTGTGGGTTTAATTCCTCATTGAGTTCGTGGAGCACACAGCCGGGGACACCATCGGGTCCCATGGATGCTGTGTTTTTTGCTTTGGAGAGAGCAGTTCTCACTTGGGCGCTGGAGATGTTGGGGGCTGCACTCATTTGGTATAGATATCTCTCCTTTTGGGGGGGAGAAGTTTGCACTGAACCTGTCAGCCAGTATGTTGGCAATGTCTGTAGGATCAGTAATCTTCACATCATTTTGAACTAGTTCTGAGCATATCTGGGAGTTTCCTCCTAGGTTTCTAACATAGCTAAAGAAGGCCTTATGATTGTCTTTTGAGTCTTTAGCTATTTTTCTCTCGAAATTTGCTTTGGATGATTTTATGAGAGCTCTTAGTTTTTACTTATAGTGATCAAGGGTGTCTTACCTTTTAAGGATTTTGCTCTATCTTGTAGTAGCTTCCTCCTTTTGTTGTAGAGTTTGTTTATGGCTGGGGTCCACCAGACTGGACGCTTGCCTTTGGTACAAAGAGTCTTTGTTTTGCTTGGGATTGCCTTATCCATGCAGTCCTGCAGGTGCTGGTAGAAGGCGTTTGTAAGTGATTCAGCGGCTTGAGTATTGTTTTCCCACGCTCGGGGCCTGAAAGGAGACCACACTAGTCTTTAGAAGTGTGAAGTCGGCTTTGAGAAGTTCTTTACTGTGGTCTTTTTATTTCAGGTGGGGTGGGATGAGGACCTCCAGCGAGATTAGTTTGTGATCTGATCTCACCAGTGAGGGTATACTTCGGTGTTGAACATTGTGCTCCCATGTTCGTGATGATGAGATCAAGTATGTTATCTCCTCTTGTGGGATGGTGACTAGTTGTTCCATGGCATTTGAGTTTATGAATTCCAGGAACTTTTGGGCTAGGGTGTTTGGGCTTGAGTAGTGTTCCCAGTCTATATTAGGGTAATTGTCACCTAGTATGATGGTGTTTGGAGATACATTTATCCCCTCCAGTGTTTTCAGGAAGGCCATGTGAGTTTCCTGAGTTTGTGAGGGTGGCCTGTAACATGCTACAATTTGCAGAGCAGTCTTGCCTATGGTTAATTGCACCTGGATGGTCTCCGATGCATCGTGCGTTGCCACCAGTCTTGAGGTGTGGGTGTCCTTGATGAATATGGATACCCCCCCCTCCTTTCTTGGTATTGTCCGGATTTTGGGGCCGGAACGCATGATATGAGGTAAAACCTGATAGTGCTGGGGTGCTCTCAGGAGCCTTGAACCAGGTTTCTGTCACAGCACAAACATCGATGTTCTCCATACAGAGAAGGGCTGCATTTTGAGATTTAGACTTCTGGCATTGAGCAGCATTACCCTTAGTTTTTTCCTTTTTGTGTTCTAGGGTGGTAGGTTTAGAATTTGAGCCTTGCCTAAAAAGGCACTATGGGGGTGGCAAGAGCCTTGCCAATATCCGAATCCCAGGGTGACAGGTGCAAGCCCATGGCAGCGTGGCTTGTCCAGCATGTCATCCCAGGCAGACAGATACTGGATCCCCTTGAATGACACCAGTGTTTAAGCCAATTGTTAAAGCTGATCATCTTATCTCTGTATTGTGGCATCATTCTTGGTGAAGGTAGGATACTGCTCAAGGTCAGGGTCATACCTGCCTGGGCTACATAATCAGAGAGCTCCTCAATGTCTCTTTCATGTAGTCCAAGGAGTACGTCTCAGGTCGTTTACACCAGCGTGGACAATGACTGAGTCATATTTGTACCTGCTGTTGAGAGACCTGAGTGCTTATGCTATGTGGCGGATTCTAGCGCCCGACAGGCAGCTTACTGTGACCTTCTCCTTACTCAGTCTGGTGAGCGGGACATCAGTGTGTCTGACTATGGAGTCACCAATGACTAGTGTGTCTGGCATTGTGTTTGGCCTTAAGGGCTGTGACTGTTTGACACTCTGACTGTGAGGTCTATGTGTTGCGGGTGTTGTGTTCTGAGGTGGTGGTTGTTTGGGTGTCTGCTTTGGTGGCCTCTGCTGTTTTGGTAGATTTTTAAGTATGTCTTTGTGTGTTTATGTGTATGATTTGAGGTTGTAATGGTACTATGTGAGACTGGGTCTATAGTGTGTGTGGTAACCTTCTCCTCCTGACTGGTCTTGCCAGTCCTATGTTGAGAGAGCTCAGCCTCCAGTTTGGCCGTATAGTTGCATCTCTCGCATGTATTTGTGTTTTGTGGGAGGAGGAAAGGGTTGTTCAGGTACATGAGGCAATTGAAACATTGCCTCAATATTCCCAGGTTCACCAGCTGAGCAGGAGAGGACACTAGCAACTGATCCATCGACATGCTAGAAGGGTAGACGAAAAACTTAAAAAAAAGATTTCGGGGGATGTGGGTGACCGAGAAATGGGGGGTTGCCTTTTTGGGGTACTATCTATGACAAGAGTGCCGTATCAAGGTAATAAGTACTGTAGGAGCAAGTGCTAGGTTTAATAGATAGAGAATAGTCTACTTGGAGTCAAGTAGAGTTGATCTTTTTAGTAATAGGATACGCTGATTTGATCAGTAGTATAGTTCGAGGAAGGTAGTTTTAAGGGAAAATTTGAAGAGTGGACTTTAGGTAGCCCATATATATATATATGTGTGTGTGTGTGTGTGTGTGTGTGTGTGTGTGTGTGTGTGTGTGTGTGTGTGTGTGTGTGTGTGTGTGTATATAGATATATATATATATATATATATATATATATATAGATATATATATATGTATACACATATATATATATATATATATATATATATATATATATATATATATATATATATATTATATAGCTGTATGTGTGCAGGGTGCAGGGGCTTGTCTACTGGCATAGTTTCTTTCATGTTCTTTACTGGGTTTCAGTGAAAGTGCGTTCAATATTTTTATGTTGTCATATGTGTGTATGATGGCTTTCTTTTATGTTTATGTTAAAGTATCTAATATTTATATATACACACACACATACATATATGTACATGCATAAATGTGTGTGTGTGTGTGTGTGTGTGTGTGTGTGTGTGTGTGTGCATTTGTGCGTGTGCGTATGTGCGTGTGTTTGTGTGTATGCATGTGTGTGTGTTTGTGTGTATGTGTGTGTCTCTGAATGTGTACACTTTTCTGTATGATGAACTAAGGAAAGATCTAAGAATATGTGCAATCAAGAAGATAAAAACATTAGAGGAAAAGAAAAATAGATGTTAGGAACTAGAAATGTTCTGGATGCAAAGTGAAAATTATGACATTTTCTTTAGCTTTTGCTTCTACTTCTTCTTTTGTGTATATAACAAATTGCAATAAATGTGAAAATGATTGTGTATCTTGCAATCAAATGACAATATAAACCATATAATTTGGCAGGACAAGACTCATTATAATGGACCAGAAAATTGCTGGAACTAAAATGATCCCAAAAGAAAATAAACATTCATGATTTGTCAGTTAACTGAAAAAAAGAAAAACATACAAGCAGACAAAAAATTTACTTTTAACAGTAACACCAGACACACTTTTCTTGAACTGTGGTTCTGTTAGGGAAACTTATTTTTATTGTTGTAATGAAATGTGTTGGACCAAGTTTAGGAGCAGGGTTTGGTCTGGAAAAGGTTACAAAGCCATTTCTGAAGCTTTGGGAATCCAATGAACCATGGTGAGAGCCACTATCCACAAATGGAGAAAACATGGAACAGTGGTGAACCTTCCCAGATGTAGCCGGCCTACACAAATTTCCCAGGAAAGCAGTGATGACTCATCCAAGAGGTCACAAAAGAACCCAGAACAACATCTAACGAACTGCAGGCCTCACTTGCCTCAGTTAAGGTCAGTGTTCATGACTCAACCATAAGAAAGAGACTGGGCACAAATGGCATGCATGGCAGAGTTCCAAGGCAAAAATCACTGCTGACCAAAAAGAGTATAAAGGCTCATCTTATTTTTGCCAAAAAACATCTTAATGATCCCCAAGACTTTTGGGAAAATATTCTGTGGACTGACAAAACAAAAGGTGACCTTTTTCGGAGGTGTGCATCCCGACATCTGGTGTAAAAGTAACACAGCATTTCAGAAAAAGAACATCATGCCAACAGTCAAACATGGTGGTGGTAGTGTGATGGTCTAGGGCTGCTTTGCTGCTTCTGGATCTGGACGACTTGCTGTGATTGATGGAACCATGAATTCTGCACTCTACCAAACCAAAAAGACCTGCATGAAAGATGTCAAGAATGTATCTTAGATATTGTTAGTCATAATTGTATTTGTTTTTTACCACAACCGACCAGGAATAGTACCTCCAAGTTTTTTTTATTTGAACAGCAAATACAAAATGTCATAAAACTAAAAAACAGGAATACATTTCTCTTAGCACCTTGGCTTAAAACAGCCTTTACAGAGTAAATTCATGCTGTAAAAAACCCAACCTTTTATATAAAATCTAACATCAATTAAATTAATTTACAATTATATCATTAAACAATTAATCAATTAAATATATTGCACACTTTTAAAAAGAAATATGCATACATCCTAGCTTATTCTGTAGAATAGTAACTCTCCTCACTAGAGGAAACAATTTCATCATTAACAGTTAAACTAGAAGAGCTATTAATATAAAAAAATCAGTAATATGTATTTTTCTTACCAATTTAAACAGATCTCCCTTTAATTTATGTAGTCTGGGCAATACAGTAGGTATAAATTTCAACCCCTTCTCCAAAATGGACATTTCCATTATGTTGAATTCATATCCTGATAAATTAACAACATAACCACCAGTTATATTTGTTGCTTCAAATGTCTTATTAATATGTCCACTTACTGCATTTGATATAAGGGCCGTACTTCTGTTCTCTTTTTGTATCTTGACCATTCCAGGAACGTTATATATATAACGTTTTATATAGGAGAGAGTAAAAGAAGTCTTGTAGAAAGGATTAAAGAACATATTAGAGATATAAGAAATAATAAATTTAAAAGCCCCTTAGCAGAACATTTTAATCAGGTACATCAAGGTGATTATAGTGAACTGAAGGTTACAATATTAGAACAAGTAAAAACAGATTATATGGGTGAAGATACTATAAAATACACATTAAGAAAGAAGGAATCTGTTTTTTATATTAAAATATAATACTTTACACCCTAGAGGTATGAATAGAGAATGTAACTGGAAAAGTTACATAGAATAAGCTAGGATGTATGTATATGTCTTTTTAAAAGTGTGCAATATATTTAATTGATTAATTGTTTAATGATATAATTTTAAGTTAATTTAATGTTAGATTTTATATAAAAGCTTGGGTTTTTTACATCATGAATTTACTCTGTAAAGACTATTTTAAGCCGAGGCGCTAAGAGAAATTTATTCCTATGTTTTTTAGTTTTATGACATTTTATATTTGCTGTTCAAATAAAAGAACTTGAAGGTACTATTCCTGGTCGTTTGTGGTACTAAATAGTTTTCTTGTCTTTGGTGGATATAATAATTGTATTTGTTGTTTGGCTGAATCATGTATTAAAGTACCATCAGACCACTAATATACCCAGTTAATAACTGTATAAATAAATAAATTAATGTTACGGTATCAAGTAGCAGAGAAAGCAAGCACCAAAAAGAAAATGACTTTTTTCATGATGAATATAATATCACACTTAAAACAGAGCTGTACAATATAAAAATATGAATATAAAAATGTTATAATGACATGGATAATAATTCTGTGGATAGGGAAACTGAATAAGATACGCTTTTGAAAACAGATGATTAAGAAGATAGGATCTGATATGCTATTTATGCTATATCATTTTCTTTTGGGTATAGATAAAATAAGCAAAGGTGGAATGAAAAATGACAAAACAGATTTTGCACCTACTTATAGGCCAGCTGCTAATAACTCATATGATCTCCTTGTAGACCAAAAAAAAAATAATGTAAATGTTCACCCTTTGAATTTATCCTTCACATTCCTTGCACTGAGGTAAAACAAAGTAACTGACAAGCTTAGGCATAGATTGCAATATATCTGGCAGCTAACAAATAAGTTGCAGTCAATTAAAAACAGTAATGTTTAAAAAATGTATTTATGTAATGGTAAAAAACACGAACCACCACAATTCTCCAAGTTTCAGGCTCACATAAAATAAACCAGCAAACAATTCCAAGTACACAAGTGAACCCAAAAATGGCAGACTGCTCCAGTTCTTCAAATCTCTTTATTCACAAAGGTATGACAGGGTGTTCATTAAACCTAAACTAAAGAGTAGGCACCTACGCAGATGAAGTAGCAATATTTAGTATAGAGTATTTGTGTAGTTACTGTTTTAAAATGAGTTTATACCCATATTAGCTATATTGTTTTTTAGTTATTTTATATGTCTTTTAGTTAGTGTGCATAATGCTATGTATTGTTAGGACTGTGTCCCTTTTAGAGTTAAGTGAATGCATTGTGTGATTTGTTTGTTAGAGTATTTAATGCAGCCTTTTTTATTCTTATTTGTATCTGATGAAGCAGTATAACCTGCAAAAGTGCTCATACCTTTGTGAATAAAGAGATTTGAAGAACTGGACCAAACTGCCATTTTTGGGTTCATTTGTGTATTTATGTAATGTTATATTAAAGGAAACATTGGTAAGCATCCTTTAGTGAACTTAAAGATGTAAGCAATTTTGTTGAGACAAAAGGGAATTTGTGTTTCTTGCATAGTAGACATAAATGAGTGAGTAAAAGAATTGCCATATTGACAATCAAGTCCTTAGGAATAAATAGAAATATATCTTTAAGAAACAAGATAGGTGCAGTAAATAAAAAAAAAAATCTTCAAAAAATGTGCCAAAGTAAGCACTGCTAGGCAGCCATTATTATAGCTAAATATGTAATTCTGGTATTCTCCACTAAATAACCACAATGTTACAGACAGGACAGAGAAAATTTGCCAGATAGACAAATAAATGAGAAAGATTAGTTTCATAGGTTGGTACTAGGCTATCGGCCCTATGGCCTATACAAGCCTAGCCATAACAATTAAATAGTGAAAGGCAGTCAACATAACTGGTAATTGGTAGTCATGGCAGTATGGCATGATGTAATGTGCAGTGTGACTTCTTCAAGAATGCACTGCCTAATTGCTATATAAACCTCTTAATGTCACAGCTGATAACATGTTTGATCACAAAAGGCAAATCTGACGACAACAAATAGCATTCCCAAAATGGGACTATTACAACAGATTTTCTCATCATAGCACCTTGGAGGAGATCTTTATTTTTTTACAAATTATATTGCTAAAAACTAGGTGCATTTAGCAGATAGTGAAAGGATGATGGCAATTGCATTTCTGCTTTTTGAGAATGATTGATATAAGTAGCTAATGGAATATGTCTACTAAAATTATAAATCAAGCCAAAATGCTTTCAGGGTTGTGGCCAACAAGGCTAACTGAGAGCAACAACTGGTGATAGCCCTGTGACAGAATTTTTTCTCTGACAAAAAATCTAATCAAAAATGTAAAATTTGGAGATACTTGTTAGCCAATTTTCTTCGCTAATAGTCAGAGAAATTATTTATAGCTTGAAATTCTTCAAACACTGGAATTTTCCTGTCAGAATTTCAACTGCTTGGGTTATGAGATAAAACACTTCAACATGAGCCACTCAAGAAATGGTACTCAGGATTCTTGTGTTAAAAAAGACATGCAGTCACTAATATCTAGCATGCAGACTGGATAACTTAGCATGGACAAACTGGATACCAAACTAGAAAGTTTCAAAGAACAGACCAGAAAGAAGATATAACATTTAAAAATTCTTATGAAGCAACAAAGTGCAAAAGTATGAAATAAGCTTTAAAAGATCATGAAGGGAAAATAACTAACAGAGAGTCTCAGACTGAATTTCTTTTAAAGCAAAATAACTGGCTCACAGATAAAGTTGATGATTTAGAAAACAGACTGTAATGAAATAACATTAGGATTTATGGTATACCAGAAAAGTATGAGGGAGACAATATAATAAACTTCTTAACAACCTGACTACATAAAACATTATATCAACTTGAAATTTGATCTTTTTGAATAAAGGGCATGTAGATCCCTTACAGCACATTCAAAAAAAGAAATCTCACCACCATGTTCAATTATAATTAAGTCTATATAGATGTCTAGCTTGGGAAAAGATCAAATATTAAAAACATCATGGTTCAGCTCACCTATTAAAACAAATGAACGTGTAGTCAGATTTGACAATGATTATTCCAGTAAAGTAATTAGTAAAAGAAAATTCTGCTTACCACAGGTCAAGGAAGTTAAAAATGACATATTAAAGCCACTTTGGTATTTCCTGCCAAGATCAAATTATTTCTTTTGATGGAACTAAAATATTTGACACACAGGATGAGGCATCCACTTTTGTCAACAAAAATAAAATCCTTAATTATACTGAAGAAATTAATTAGAACAGGATATCCCTCAAGAGACAGGTTGAGATGAATTCCTGGAAAACTGCTTCTAAAATTAAAAATCTTAAAAACAAGTGAATTTTATTATCTGATTGCAAGATTTGTACTTTCTAAAACAATAGATTTTATATTGGACTTTAAGCCTCAAAACATATGTAAAAATATATTTATATTTTAAGCTAAAACATTTTTCATGATAAGGGATATAATGGTTAGTTTTACTGTTTTACTATATTTACAGTGAAAGACAATAGATTTAATTTAAATAAACTTATAAATGTATTTATAAATATTAAACAAATACTTCCTGTAAGATAATTTCATTAAATTATAAGCAATAGAATTGGTAACTTTAAGACTATATAAGTTAATGATTTCATTTTATTTGTTTAACTTTGCTTAGTATATGCATTGTTGGGTTAACTGAATGTCATATCTAAGTAATATGCTAATTAGAAGTGTTTAAGTGCTGGCAATTTTGCTTTCTTTGTTTGTGTGTAACACATTCCTTTCACATGTCATTTATGAACAAGTTGTTGTTGTGTCTTTTGGCTTTTCTCGGTTAGGGGTCGCCACAGTAGAACTCTGGTCCGCTAATGACTGGCAGTTGGTTTTTACATGCTGAGTTGCCAGCCCTGATGCACAACCTTCAACGAAGGTACGCCCATTTATGCATGTCTCCACGCAGAAGACGCTCTAGCTGAGAGTCGAACCGGTCAGCATCTTACTGTGAGGCGAGTAAACACTTAAAAAATTTGAGAACAAAAAATGTGCCAGTTGTGTGAGAATGCTGTATTTCTCATTGCCTTGCTTCCCGCCTGTTTCTTGAGCTGTTTTAAAGAAAATCTAGGCCAATGTTCATCATCACTGATGTATGTAAAAACAGAAAAGGACTTACTTTTTTTTTCCAAGTATACATGCGAAAAATCTACTCAAAAAAATAACAGCTTTTTTTCTTTTCTTAGAAGTGAAGAATTTGTAAAACAAAAGCTATAGTAATGTTTTATATTAAGCTGGTGCTGACATAATTTGTTTACATTTTGCTGAATGTTAATAGCAGTTACTGTGTGTTCTGAGTTGTCATTTTCACATACTGTAATCAAATTCTAATGTTAGGATGTGCATCTCAGATCAGAGCAGCAGTTCACAATGGCTAAAACCACATTCAAATTAAACAAGCAGGAATTATTTTATATATATATAAAGATTGCTTGTAATACTAGAACTAATGAGAAGAGTAAGCATCTTATGAGTAATATGTATATGCACAAGGAATTAAATATCTACTATACAAAATTAATAAAAGAACAGTATCAGTAAGTTAAGAAATATATACAGGCATTGCATTCTTTAATAGAGAGCTGATGATTAAATAGCTCTTTGGTGGGAAATGTTAGGAATACAAGTTATATAGAATAAGGTAGAATATTAGTGGGCAAATACAACAGAAACATATATTTAAATAACAAACTGCTTATAAGAAATATATGCATTACATATACCTGCATATGGCTGAAATGTGAATGTACAAGATCTCATAAAATTTACATAGAAAATCATATAAAATGTTTGAAAATATTATGAAAGCTGAAATTTGAAGCTTGGTCTTGTGAACTTTGAAGCTTTTTGCATACTGTATGCTATTAAATTAATTCTCTAGTACTGCCTGCAACTCATTTCATAAGTCAGAGCTGAAATCTAAGTGTTATATTGCTGAATCAGTGCATCCATTTTGATAGAAGATGATGCAGATTTTTCAATATGTTTGAGCATGGGAAGGGCGAATGGAATTTGAATTAAGCACATTGTAACTTTTGAATAAAGTATATACTGCAATTTGTTTGACTCCATATATAGACATGCATACTTTTAAAAGTAATTCAGAGGTTTTATTAGATGTATAAAATGTGTAAATGTTTAGAATGATGAATATGCATGTGTATTGATTTTCCTTTTGTATAACTGTTTACTATGATAAGATTACCTGTTACCTGTAGGTTTGCAGACATTTTTATCCCCTCAGGTCTCACTACATTTTACATATTTAATTTGAGATTTAGTTATAATGATGTTGAAGGAGCAAATAATTTAGGAATGTTTAATATATAATTTATCCTACTATTAAAAATAGGCATATAGTACATCTTTTGTTGGATTATTTAATATTTGAGATTAACAGAAGAAGATTATTAAACATTTATGTAGAAATGGGGGAATAGTTTTAAATGGTAAAATATACAACTAAATTAATAATATTTTTAACCCATTTATATTCTAATAATCTAATCAAAAAGCACAAAAAGAATAGTGAAAAGCACAAAAAGAATAGTGAAGTCACAGAATTTTAGTATCAAACACAACTTTAATACCACTGATTATGTGCTTTTGGCCAAAACATTGGCCTTCATCAGAACAAGCAAACTAACTACTCACTTCAATTTTATATAATCCTTTAAAACATCGTAACCTATGAGATAGTCTTTTTTAATTAACATTGTATGGAAACATTCATTTTGTTACAAAAACATTAATTTTATTAAAAAAACTAACTAACTTTGTTACAAAAAGACTAAAAATTAATTTCTTAACCCATAAACCTATTTACATTTGTTATAATAAGCTTTCCTTTTTAAAATAGCTTTATAATTCACTCCATTATTTAAACCTGGTGCCTTACGAGCATTCAACAGAATATGCCATTTTAATTCCCTATTGTCAAGTTCCCCGCCTCTGTGTCCATTAAAATCACTAGGTACATGGTCTATAACCCCAAAATAAAATGTAATATTATTCTGTCCTACACATGTTAAAGTGTGTTTAAAAAGTACATTGTCTGAATTCCTCTTTTTTATGGCATAATAATGCTCATAAATCCTGTTTTTTAACTGTCTATTGTTTTTTCCAATATAAAAAGAAGAGCAGACTGAATAATTATCCATGTATACCACAAAGGTAGAATTACAAGTGAACACCTTGAGACCTCCCAAGTCTTCTTGTGGGTACAAACTTAAAAAAATTGCCCCTCTGAAATTTACTTGCAATAATTGCAACTCTTACACTTGTACGTACTTTTGCCTACTGTCACTTTTTTGTTCTGCCTACTCTCTAGTAGTTCTTGAAAATTTTTTGCCCTTTGATTGACAAAGACGGATGCATCCCCTACTATTGAATTAATCTCATGGTTAGATTCTAGAATCCTCCAATTATTAACCACTATGTTTTTTATTTCTTTGCTGTCTATGGTATAAGTTAGGGGAATAGAAGTTATCCAATCTAGGTTTTCTTGAATTTCTTGAACAATGCCCCTATTGTCCTCTATGTTGACTATTTTAAGTGGATATCCCCTATTTTTAAACCTGAGATGTAATTCAGTTACAAAAGAATCTAACTTTATCACATCACTTGTGAGCCTATTTAATCTAACCAACTGACCTTTTATGATGTTATGCTTGACATAAGTGGGGTGCATACTAGAATAATGCAAAAGACTGTTTCTTACTACATTTTTGCAATTAATAACCAAAGCTAATCTGTTTGCATCTTTTTCTTTAAAAACCTCTAAGTCCAAAAAACACACTTTAAATGCATCCCAATTACCAGTAAATGTCAAAAGGGAGGTGCTTCTGTTCATATTCTCCAGAAAATTGGAAAGTTCCAACTCTGTCCCTCTCCACACAAAGAAAAAGGACATCAATAAAATGGTGGTAAGACAAAATTTTATTTCTACCTACAAGTGTTGACAAAATTTTTGTCTCCCAATAAATCATCACCAAGTTAGCGTAACTGGAAGCTATTTTGGCACTCATAGCTACCCCCTTTGTCTGCAAAAAATATTCTTCTTCAAACATAAAATAATTATGTGAAAGAATGTTATCAATGCATTCCAACATAAACTTACATTCATCTACCTTAAAATCACCACTGGTGATTAACATGTGGCCCGCCCATTCTAAACCTAGTTCATAAGGAATGCATGCGTATAAAGATGTTATATCAACTGTCACTAAAAGTCTTCATTTTCCACATTTAGATTCTTGATTTTATTCAAAAAATCAAAAGAATCCCTGACAAAAGACTCTGTTTTTTGTACTAATTTAACTAGTGTTCTATGAATTTAGAACAGGGCTCCAATTTTAATGCTGGTGATGACACAATAGGCCTAGGGCTGATTCTCATTTTTGTGAATTTTTGGGATGCCAAATAAATAACCTACTTTAGGTTTGTCCACTGTGAAAAAAATCAAACATAATCTCAGAGATCATTTATAATATATTAATCATTTGTAAGTCAGGGTAGCTTTTGGCTAGTTTTTAATGAATTTTAGGTATTGATAAGTAGAGTTTTTTATAATTGATAGGTAAACTAGGAACTCTGGTATCCATGGTAGGTTGTGTTTTATTAGTAATATATAATATAGTTACAGCTGTAGACTTGTTATTTTTGTTATTTGTGAGTTTTATTATAACTGAATACAAAAGTCCATGCAAGTACAGCCAAGAGCTAAGGCAAAATGATGAATCCAAACAATAGCAGCCAACACTTTAAATGAGAAAAAACATTTATGTAATATTATTTTATCAAGGAACAGACCGGTTTCTGCAACTCCATGCCATCACCAGCGTTAAGGTTTCAAACAACAATGCTACATTAAAATACACAAGTGATAGAAAACCATTAGAAAAAATCATCACTCATGACTGTTTACTTTCATTTTGTGCTGTTAGAAGGTTTAACACACTGTAATGGATTTTAACTGAAGAACCTTCATTCAGGGGTGGTAAAATAAGAGTTCCCAGCTCGTGACCATGGCGGGAAGACAAAACCAAAGTAAGTGAAGTTTTTAAGGCTTTTTTTAAACTGAACACCAGCTCATTAAACTTCTATTAGTTTTCTTAACATTAAGGGCAGATATACAAGCCAAACAGTTGTTTGTTAGTCAAAAAGGCACTTTTAGCATCAAAGAATAGATAATTACTTTTCAAGGCACTTTTTGACAGTTATTACTATCAGTTTTTATATATTATTATGTGTATTAAATACATCAGTTTAGATATTTCATGCAGCTTAGTGTAAATAATATAAAAAGGAATCATGCTCATTTAAACACGCCACATTAATATGTCAACAATAGACACCCTTGTAAATACTTTATTTTGGTTTTAATGTTTGATATCTGTTTAGAGGTTTTAGCCTACCTTTTTAAATAATTTGTAAATACTTCATTGTCATAAATAACCTGGTGGTATAGTGAGTTATTAACCAATCCAGCAGGGTAACGCCATTGGCGCAATCCCTTAGGTATTACCTTCTTAGTAATACATTTCTGGAGGTATGCGACCTCCAATTGCAGTTTCCTGCACCAAAACAGTTTTTGATCAAAAGTATTTAGTTTATCTACAAAGTTACTCACCGAGCCTTCTTAATTTGAAGAGCTCTCATTCGAATTATTAGGCATACCAAAGAAATCTTTTTTACCCAAAAAGTTAGCCATCGATTAGTGTAAATAATATAAAAAGGAATCATGCTCATTTAAACATGCCACATTAATATGTCAACAATAGACACCCTTGTAAATACTTTATTTTGGTTTTAATGTTTTCTTGTTTTTGGAAATGAATAAAAATATTTAAAAAAAAAAGAAAAAGAAAAAATCATCACCCATTTAAAGAGACAGCATCACTTCATTGAGCCCCAGTGAAAATAAAGCCCTCAGTCTCACTATCCAGGAATATTCCTTATTATTCAAGATGCCATGCCAGCCTAACGTATTACATAAATTTGATTAATCCTGTCAATAACAGTGAAATTAAACATGGCAGAGGGATGTTTTTGAACATGGTTATATAATGCATTTGACAGGTGGACATTTCTAATATCATTCATATGCTCAAAAATCTGTGTTTTAATTTGCCTGGATGCAAGAAACAAGTAATCTCCGTGGTATCCCCGATGTCTCAAAACAACCCACTAAAGTGTAGTGGGTCTAAAAACAAAACAGTGTAAGAAACTTCTCTGTGTGGAAGATTTTCAGTTCATATATTTCTAGTTAATCACTGTATATTAATCAGATCAGGCAATAGTAGTAGAAGTAGCGAACGTAAACTCGTCAAGCCAAAAAGTAATAATAGAAAATATATAATTCTACAGCATTACTAAGTATTTGAAAGTAATCCAATCAAGGCAGGCAGTCTGTTTCCAGTCTAAAATCCTTTATTAAGTACACAGACAAGCGATCCAAGTAAAACAAAAATAGAGTAATAATTTCCTCACAAGCTTTCTAAATATATATATACTTTTTATCAGGCATGGGAGTGGTTTACACAATAGCTATAATAAATAATGTATTAGTGTAGTATTTTAATTGTTTTTGTAAAAACTTGATTGGATAATTAATTAATTACATTTCAATTTGTTTTCTGTTGTAGCCTATATATATAGGCAGTGTGTTAAGCAGGTTTTGTCTGAAGAAGGCTGGGTATTTTCTCGGCCGAAAGCGCTTACGCTAATAAACAGTCCGTGCCTTGTTTATACCAGTCTGTTTCTATTATTTTTTGCCTTTACAAGTTTAGTTTTTGTTTGCATGTTGATCTGGTTTGAGATGTCTAGTGGAAACGGAGGTACTGGTCAGCAGAGTGGGCATAATGGGACTAGTTCACAGCCATTATTCTCGCAGGATATTGAGCGAGAATCCAATCCTACTCGGTACCGTCTGAGGAAGCGAATGCTTTGGGTAACCTCACTATTCTAGTTAATCTTCTTTTAGCCAGAGTGGAAGATCTTTCGCAAAAAGTGGAATTGAACCCAAATAGGAACCTTCCTGTACTATCAGCAGTTTCAGGAGGGAACATTGACGTGACTACCACTCCTGCTGGGCACCTGGGGAATCAGCAGATGTTACAGGTAGTAAATCATCTTAGTGGTGCACCCAGGCTGTCCGACGGTGGTAGAAGCATACGGAGCGGGGGAAATGACTTGCATGAACAGTTAAATGGAGATACTAATGTAACATCTATACCATCGATGGCTAACTTTTTGGGTAAAAAAGATTTCTTTGGTATGCCTAATAATTCGAATGAGAGCTCTTCGAATCAAGAAGGCTCGGTGAGTAACTTTGTAGATAAACTAAATACCTTTGATCAAAAACTGTTTTGGTGCAGGAAACTGCAATTGGAGGTCGCATACCTCCAGAAATGTATTACTAAGAAGGTAATACCTAAGGGATTGCGCCAATGGCGTTACCCTGCTGGATTGGTTAATAACTCACTATACCACCAGGAATTGTTAACCCTGTTTGATAAACAGGGTTTTGAGTTTCTGCTTTCATTGATTAATTTTTATGGCACAGAGATTACAAGTCTTAAAGAGGACTTAGAAGTTCTTGAGACTGGTTTACTACAAGACACTGATTTTACAAGGTATAAATATGATTACCTAAGAATTTTTTCCAGTATTGAAGCTTCTATTTCAAAGATTGTTTTAAATAAGAATCATAAAATGGATAGAGATGTGAAAGACTATGCAAATAAAAAGGCTTACCCCCTCCCCCTTCAGTGGGACATATTTTATTTAGGGGAAATGAGGACTCTAATGTAGTTATCACGTTGGACGACAGTACCAATCAAGAGCAGGTACCTGTTCGTAGGAGCGAACGCATTAGGAGTCAAGTGAACAACAGTAACAATAATAATGCACAAAGTAAGAATCAAAATCAAGAAGAGCAAATTTTTAACAGTGAAAGTGACCAGGGATTTCCAGGGTCAGGAACAGGCCGAACAACAACAACACCTGAACAAACAACAGGGGTCATGCACAGAGGAGGAAAAGAGGGAATCAACGGAGGAGATGATATTCCCTACAATAACAGGACCTAATGTCCTTATGAGTCAACAAGGGGATTTTAAGATCTACAATTATACTGTTTTAACTGTTGAGCAACCCTCGATTGATTTTTTTTCAAATAGACTTTCTTTTATCCCAGATAAAAAGGGTGAACTTGTTAAAACTATTGTTGACCTGAAGTTATTTGTTCGGAAGTTGAATTTGGCATTTTCTTTAGGGAATGCACCTGCACTTCTTAATACCTACAGAGTGTCGAGTGTGTTTAATCCACCATTGTATGGGGTGTTAAACACCTTCGAAAAGTTATGTGACATAGATCTAAGGGCCAGATTGAATACTAATAAACACACTAGGAGGATGAGAAGCAATATTTCTAAAAATGAGATAGATTTCATTTCCCTACTCATTGAATGTAAAGTTAGAGTCATGAAGCCAGATAAGGGTGGGGGTCTTGTTTTTATGGATGAATATCTCTATGAAAATAAGATGCTGAACCACTTACAGTCAGATACTTATTTGAATTCTAGTTTAAATGAGGTCCATGCAGCCTATAAGAAAATCAGGGGAGTGCTTGATGACCTTTTTCTGGAAGGTAGTATTGATTGTGACATCTTCCATTTTTTGTCCATGCCAGCCCCAAGGATTCCCACCATATTTGGCACTCCGAAAATTCACAAAAATTTAGTTGATCCTCCATTTAGGCCAATAGTGGATGGGAGAGGATCTATCACCTATGCTTTTGCCAAATATGTAGATGGCACCCTTAAACCTTTAATACAGGGGGAACCTCAAATTTGCAAGGACTCCTGGAATTTTTTGGAGAATATAAATAAAATTGAATATAACTCTGATTATATCTTTCTAGTAGTGGATGTGAAAGATCTATACACTGTTATTCCCCACCAATTGGGTATTGAGTGGACAAAAAATTTTATGATGCTTAAAAATGCTACAAGTGCACAGATGTATCTTGTTGAAACCCTACTAGATTTGGTATTATCTAACAATTTTTTAGTTTTTAAGAACCAAGTTTTTCTCCAAAACACAGGGATAGCCATGGGGTAACCTTGTGGGTGCAGTTTTGCAAACAGCGTAATGGCATACTGGGAACGTAATTGGTTGTTTAATAATGAAATGTATCAACAATGTGTCACTTGGTATACTAGATACCAAGATGACGTGTTTTATCTGGAAAGGGCCCCAAAAGCAGATACCTGACTTCATAGACAGTATTTCACGAATTACTGACTTTATAGAGTTTACTTACACCATAGGAGTTGATGAAATTAACTTCCTAGATGTGAAAATTAGTAAAGATAAAGTTAATAACAAATTTAAATCTATGATTTATAGAAAACCAAGTTATTGAAATAGCTATCTCCATTATACCAGCAGCCATCCCTTTCACCAAAAAAGAAGGGTTGTAAAGGGGCAGTTTGTTAGAGCTGCCAGAATGATCTCAGATAACTATGATTTTATTGAGGAATGTGAGAACATAAGTAAAATGTTTTCCTGTAGAGGGTATCCCGAGAGTTTGATTATTGAGATTATGCACGAAGTTCAGGTTAAAAGAGATACTGGGCATTTTTGGCCCCTGTTGGGTGGTGGTATGATGTAAAGATCAAAGAATGATACTACAAATATGATTACTATTGAATCATCTAGTATTAATTTTTTGTTCACATATAGTATGGACCATGAAGTTATTAGGGAAATAATAGTTAAGAATTGGAGTATTATTTTAGAAGACAAAACTCTAGTTAAAGTAGTAGGAAGACAACCAAAATTCACATATAGAAGAGGCGCTAACCTTAAGAATTTAGTTCAGACAACTATAGTTAAAACTAAAGATAAGGTCGCTGGGATGCGGAAATGTGGCATGTGCCCCCAATGTAAATATATTTTTCCTGGGAATAAAATCAATGTTAACAGGAAAATATATCTTATTAATGGTAATTATAATTGTAAAACCAGTGGGGTAGTATATATTGCCTTATGTGAGAAACGTCCTTCCTTCTATATAGGCAAAACTGAGAGGAAATTAAGGAAAAGAATTTAAGAACATCTGTATGCCATAGGGAGGAAGGACTTAACGAATGCACTTGCTAGACATAGTTTGGAACATCCAGAACATTATTTTCTATTCACCGTGGTCCATCATGTTAAAAATGATATTAGGGGTGGCCCTTGGCAGTTACACCTGGAAGAACAAGAAGTGTTCTGGCAGATTAGAACATCTGCACATCTCCCCCCGGGTTTGAATGATTATGCTTCTATTAAATGCATTCTTAAGTTAAAAGCATTGCTTAGATAATGACAAAAGTGATGAGGTGTGTATTTTATTTTGATACTGTTGTTACATCCCTAAAGGTATTAGTTTTAGGAAAGTTGTTACGTATATTAGTTAATAGGAAACAATACGTATCATTTGTAATAAGTTTTAATGCTTTATATGACATATATGTGGCAATACATGCTATTTATTCATCCATTTTTGTATTAGTTAGTTTTTTATTTATTTAGGTTAAAATTTTTTTTAAGTATATTAAGTTTAGTTTAATTATGGATCAATGAAAATTTACTGTATGGTGAGGAGAAATGTGGAACAACCGAGTAGGTGGACTTGATTTGTTCCACACTTTTTAAAAGAATGTTTTAAAATAATGTATTAGTGCAGTATTTTAATTGTTTTTGTAAAAACTTGATTGGATAATTAATTAATTACATTTCAATGTGTTTTCTGTTGTAGCCTATATATATATATATATAGGCAACTGTGTGTTAAGCAGGTTTTGTCTGAAGAAGGCTGAGTATTTTCCCGGCCGAAAGCGCTTACGCTAATAAACAGTCCGTGCCTTGTTTGTATCAATCCGTTTCTATTATTTTTTGCCTTTACAAACTTTGAACCTAACACCACTCTAAGTATTCAGCTGCAGTACCACCTTTATCTGTTATCCAACCGGTGGATACATTGTTATAAAAAAAGCGCAGTCCAGCTCTGAACTGTCTGCAAACACAAACAGCTAAAGTTAACTTCAAACCTAACACCACTCTAAGTATTCAGCTGCAGTACCACCTTTATCTGTTATCCAACCAGTGGATATATCGTTATAAGAAAAGCGCAGTCCGGCTCTGAACATTCTGCAAACACAAACAGCTAAAGTAAACTTTGAGTATGTGTTTACCTGTTTGACCCAATATTCATTATCCCCTGGAGAGCACTCTGCTTTGGCTTGTAAGCTGCCCCCCCCCCCCACACACTCATCTTCAATTTTGTCTATTATTCCCTTCTGTTAGCAAATAGTATCTATAACTGATTAAATACTGTGTTTGTTAATTTGAATTGAGAACACAGTAGCCTACTGATAAAATATTATTCTATTTTTCCACCTGAGAAATGGTTAAGAAATGACTTACAGCTTCAGAGCAGTCCTTGGTCAATTCTGATCGTTTCTTAAACACAAACTTGTCTTTGCTTTGGCTCATTAGCAGCAGTACAAAATAACTGTCTGCTCACACCCTTGTTCTCCCCCTCCCCCTTCCCTGTTTATTACCTTAAGCCAATCCTAAAGTTAATAAATATTACCTGTGGCAAGCACCATTTTTAAAACTACAACCAACCTTTGAGCACATTATGCTCAGCACTGCCATAAAACTTACTAAAACTGCCTGAACTTGGCATGGCTAACAGATAGTTCGTGGAAATACAGGGTACCTACCTGAGTCTCCACATTCACTACCATATGTTCTTTTATCAGTTTACTCTGTTACCTGATTGTTTCCAGCCCCCTCATAAGAGCAACTAACGGGGTCTCTGTCCGCTTCGCTCCCCACCCTGCCCCCTATTCCCTCCCACTCCCAGTGGTCCTACCTTTATTACACACACAAACCCCTCCCATCTTTCCAACAGCCAACCACGGCATTAAACCCAATACTACCTCCTCCATCTTCCCGCTACTATCAGTCCTCCTCAGCGAACATGTATAAACATACCATACTTATGTTCACTCCTTGCATATCTTACATCCTACCAAAACTCCATCATTCCCCCACTCAACCACTACCACTGTACTACTCACACCACCACTCATGTCTCACCCTCACTCAGCTCCTCTCCCACCAACTCAAGAACCATCCCTATGCACCCCCCACATATTCTCTCGCTATATTACTCAAACATAAATCAGCCCTACAACTTAATATAGTAACCCTTCCACCATACCTATTGCCCACAGAGCACAACCATAAAGTTTCCCTAATAAACAAACACATTCAAAAACTGAGAAAACTAATAACCTCATGCATACCAAAACTAGCCCTAAGTGGAGACATTCATCCAACCATGGCCCTACTATCTCCAACCCTACTCCTCATAATCAGACTAGAAACCACAACTTCTCCCAAATCACAGCCAATAGAAAGCCAAGTGACTTCCTTCTACTAAGCCTAAATATTAGAAGTATATATAACAAAGTCCATGAACTCCATGACACCATAGACTTGTACTCCCCAGATATAGTCATCCTGACAGAAACCTGGCTAAAAACTCACATTACCAGTGAGCAAATCCTCCCTACCGGTTACGGCATACTAAGAGTAAACCAGCTAAACAAGAAAGGAGGCTGTGTAGCTATAATATTTAAACAGCATCTAAACATCCAGATCTTAAAATCATCAGCTCCACAAATAAGCAATGAAGAAATAACATATACCACCTCAACATAAACCAAAATAAAACCATCAACATAACTGGATGCTACTTCCCACTTGACCAAAACATCCCTCCACTAGAAAACCTCCTCAGCTGGTCTACCCACCATCTCCCCCAAGAAAATATAATTGTAGATGATTTCAATATTGACTGGCAATCCTCTTCTGGCAACCATCCAACCCATCATGCAAACCTTCATGGCTTCACCCAACTAGTCCAGTTGCCAACCAGGATAAATAAAAACTCCAGCAAGTACACTACCCTGGGCTGGATACTAGTCAGTAAGAGCCCCCAGTCATACATAACAGGCTGCTTATCAGATAGCCTCACTGATCACTCCCCAACATTCCTACTCAAAAAACACCTATACCAAGCTAAACCTGCCATCTACTGTCAAATATGTAAAAAACTAAAGTTTAACCCACTCACATTCATCTCATCCCTCAAAGAATGTAACTGGCATGCTCTAAAGTACCTCAGTCTTGATGACACAGTTGAATTTTTTAATACTAACATCCTGAGCATTCTTAATTACCACACCCCCATAAGAATTTCCAGAACCAGAGCACAACCCTCCCCATGGCTACAGAAAACCACTAAGTCAGAAATGAAAAACAGGGATAAAGCCTGGGAGCACTGGTGCAAAACCAAAACCCCTTCAACTAGACAGAAATTCCTAGAACTACGCAATAGAGTCATAAAGCTAATAAAACAGGACAAATTCCAATACTACCAGTCTGCCCTAGACTCCCTCCAACACAACCCCAAACAATTCTGGTCCTCCATAAACTCCATCCTCCACCCAGGTAAAGTCAGTGCCCATCCTCCTAACATCCCTCACTCTTCTGAAAATATTGCTACCTCATTCAACACACACTTCACACACACCATACCATCACTAGCTAAACAACACTACCCCCTCCCCTCCAACCCACACCTTCAACTAGTAATCTCCCCACTGCCTTCTCTTTTTCTCCTGTTCCTACCTCAAACATAAAAAACTCTTAACTAAACTTAAACCCACCAAATTAGCAGCAGACAACCTCCCAAGTGAATACCTAAAAATTGCAGCTGATGCTCTGGCCTACCCAGTATCTATCTTGATTAACCGATCTCTGTCAGAAAGTTACGTTCACACACTATGGAAAGTATCACATATAATTCCCCTCCACAGAACTAACCAATTATCGCCCCATAACTATTCTCTCTCCACTTTCCAAAATACTAGAGAGATGCATTCACTCTCAAGTCTCAGACTACCTCCTTACTAACAACTTCCTTTCCAATACTCAGCATGGTTTTGGACCAAACCATAGCACCACCAATGCTTTACTCTCCTTTACTAACACTATCCATCAGCATAAAAACAATGGTTATCTCTCCTCTGCTACTTTCCTAGACCTATCTAAAGCATTTGACATGGTCCCACACAAAAAACTCATCGCTGTCCTCAATAACCAGTCCTTCTCTCAATCAGTCACCAACTGGTTTCAGAGTTACCTGTCTAACCGCCAACAATCTGTTATATGGCAGAATGACACATCTCCCCAACTACCTGTCTCTATAGGGGTTCCCCAAGGATCTATCCTTGGAACCCCTACTCTTCTCTATTTTCACCAATAATCCAGCCTCTGCCACCAAACATGACACACTCATACAATATGCAGATGACTCAACCATCATCTGCTCAGCCCAGTCCCTACCCAAACTGCAAAAAGTCACACAGGAAGCCTTTTCCTCTGTTGAAACTTGGTTATCCGATGCTCAATAAATACTCAACCCAAACAAAACTAAACTACTCATCTTCCAACCCACCAAACATACTCAAAACAACTCTCACTTTAATATCACAGCAAAAGACAACACCACTCTACGCCCAACAGAACACACCAAATTACTAGGAGTGGAAATAGACAATAAACTAAAATTTGAGATTCACATATCCATGACCATAAAAAAAGTCCACAAAAAACTAGGAACATTATACAGAAATAAGCAACGTCTCACCAAAGCAGCAAAGATTTTAGTAGCAAATTCCCACCTTATCTCCACCCTACTTTATGCCTCTCCAATATATACCAACCTAAGGCAATGCGATCTAAACAAGCTAGAGACCTGCTACAACAAAATTGCCAAATTCGCCACAGGGGCATCCTACCGTAGTCACCACTGTCTCTCACTTGCTGAACTGTGCTGGCTTGAACTCTCTCACCTCCTTCAATGGTATCAATTCACACTCACCCACAAACTAGTAAACCATCTACTAAATGTCCCATCCCTCCAGAATCTACTCCAACCCTATCGCACCACCAGACCACTAAGATCCAGCAACAAAAATCACTTGCTGATCACTAAAGTCAATAACTCTGCTGGAGAAACACTATTCTCTTGCATCATAGCCAAATTATGGAACTCCCTCCCACCCACAATTACCTTCGTATCATCATGCACCCACTTCAAAACTTTACTAAAAGCACACCTAAAAACATGCTGGCTATGCCCTTGCAACTCCCACTCTAATATCACCCACCTCATCCAACCACTACCTTTCTTTCCACCCCACTAACTACCTTGATTATAGCAAGCTTGGATGCTCATAAGCCTAACTACTTATTATATAGCAGGAACTTCTTATTGTTACAATTGTTAATGTCTGTTATGTACTTCGCAGATGATAAAGATTCTACTTGTGTACTGATTTATATGTTCTTCATCTGTAACTATGTTTGTAATTGTTAATTGCTATGTTGATCAAATTGTTAATTGCTATGTAAATCCAATGTAACTACTGTCTGTATATTTTAACTGTGGAGCCTTTCTCCCCGGGCCTCCGCTGAAAATGGACCTATGTCCAGTCGGACACTCCCAGTCAACAAATGTAAATAAATAAATAAATACAAATAAATAAACATATATCAACCCATCTCGAACTGTGTATCTTGAATAATATTAAAAAACTGAGTGGTATCTTGTATACGCAAACATACACCAATTAACAGAGGGCAAAGATAGTAGGTGAGAAAGGCAGACAAGGGTTCAGTCAAACCAGCCAAGACCAGAAAGAATGGGTCTGCCAGGAGGGTGTGTTTAAATATTTAAGTGTTTCGGGAAGCAGATAAAAATATTGTGGGGCGGGATCCTGGACTGTGACTTGGAAAAACAAATTGCTTAGAAATAATTTCTTCGTCCAAGGCTAACTTCAAATAAGAGTCAATATCATGTTTAAACTTTAAAGTGGGGTCTAGGACCATTAAAATGATTGTCAGAAAGTTGTTTATATGCTTCTGACAGATACATGGTCCAATCACAAAACACCACAGCCCTACCTTTGTCTACTGTATTAATAACCACATTTTTATTGTCCTTAAGATTTATTAAGGCCTGTTGTTCAGCCTTGGATAGGTTATGTTGCACAGCCCTGCTGGTATGGAAGTTAAAAAGTTAAGTCTTTTAAAACATTTTTCTGAAAAGCTGCCACATGTTTATTCGTGAGGGGGGTACAAAATTACAATATTTAAACTTAAATTCTCCATGGTCTGACACACCCTTGTTGCAAAAAAAAAACTGCTTTAAATTAAGCTGTATACAAAACATCAGGACACAGTTAACAAAAATGTCTTCTGGAATAAAATTTAAACCTTTTTTAATAAATCAACTTCTGATTGAGACAACTGAAAAGAACAAATATTGTGTACATTGAAACTGCATCCTAGTTCAAGACTATCAGCCATAATAGAATGTTGATATCTTTTGCAGTGTTTATGGCCAACCCTTCTCCTAATTCCCAAGGGTTAACCACAGTCCTCTTTTTAGGAAACAGAATTATTTACAGCCTCAAAATCAGTTTCCCTGGCTGAAGAAGAATCCTTAGCCCATGTTTCTGGAGTGTTTTCAGATTTTTTAAAAATGAGCTCAGTTCTTTTCCTCTTCCCCTTGGCCTGGGTTGGATCAACATTCTCAGAAAATGTAAAGATTTTTGTGCAATAAATGGTCTACCATTAGCACAGTCTCTTGAATCCCTTTTGTAAGTTTACGTTCCTTAAGTTCCTTTTCCAGGGCCATTAAATCTTTAGTTAACTTCGAAAGATGTTCCTGGAAAGAATCATATCTTTGAAACCGCCTCACCTCTTCACCAAGCTTAGATACCTCTGCCATTGATTTATCCACTGTTCTCACATAAAAGCACAACAGAATCTTCACAAAGCTCATACAGGCTGCTTGTTGAACCTGATACCATTCTGTCATCAATTTTTCATCTGTTTGTTTGACCAAGGGTTGTATATGAACCCTTAGCCTCCCATGGCAACAACCCCCTTAAATTATAAGCTTTAAACAATTTAAAGTGCCAAACATTTATTCACAAATTCTTAGTGGCAGCACATAACTTTTTAAAAGCATCTACACAAGTAATAGAAGGCTCATGCACAGTACCTGCATTGGAAACAGGAAGATTTTCCACTCCCTCAAAAAATGGGGATGTCATCTATTTGAGCAGCCAAACCACTTACTAAACCCAGCAAATCCATAAAGGGATGACTCACAGAATAATTCTAGCTGGCTGATTAAAATAATGTGCAGTAGGCCCCCAAAATGTATGTAGAAGCACAAAGTAGAACTTTACAATAGCATGTTTGCTGTAGCTCACTGAGTTGATCCATTTAGGACGTGTAGTGGTGCAGCGGTTGCATTGTCAGCTCACAGCAAGAGGTTCTCTGGTTCGATTCTTGGCTGGGGTGCCTTCTGTGTGGAGCTTGCCTGTCCTCCATGCATCCGTGTGGGTTTCCTCTGGGTGCTCTGGTTTCCTCCCACATTACAAAGACATGCGTCTGGTGCATTTTTCCCTGGGCCTCCACTGAAAATTGATTTTGCCGGTAAACAAATGCTAAACAAAATAATAAATAAATAACAGACAAAGCCATAGCATATCACATTGTTGCTTTTTTATTTTCTTTTCATCATAAAACAAATAGGAATAAGGACTCAAAAAATGAAGTTTGAAGAAATGACCATTGTCCAAATTTAGATTTTGCCAGAATAAGATGACAGAAATGGTCAATGGTCAGCATATCTTACTGCATGGAATTTAGGCTCTGATTCAGAAACAAAACTATTGCATTAAAATAACTATGACAAACCAAATATATAATAAGAAATTTCCTGTGGAAGAATGTAGTATTGGAGGAAGCTAAGGGCTTCATTCACCATCAAAGTGATGTAACTACTCACTGAGATATAGTTTGAATCACCCCATTCAATATAAAAGTCAGTGATGCAGAAACACAGCTTTATAGTCATGTCTTCCTGATAACCTAGATTTTATGGAAATTTAACACGGATGCAGATTTGTCAAGATCTCTGGTAGTTATATATATTTTAGTTATTTTACAGGTAATATTAGTAGATTAGGCAAGCAGTTTTGAAGCCACAAGAATAATAAATGATACAGATGAGCAAAGGTGCTGATTTTATGAGATATAATGCTAATATTCTGCCTAATTTGAGTTATACAGCTGCCCCATACTATATTTCCCCCAACACAGACACACACACACCTTGAATGGTCTGAGGCAAATAAGGTAAAGGCTCTGCCGAAACCTGCAGACTACTCAATTATCAGCAGTGTGACATTCGTAAAGGTCACAGCACTGCCACCAATCTGTTTCTCCTCACAAATCTCATCACAACAGCAACTGACATATGCAGCCTTATGGGGCAGTGTTTACTGACCCTGCAAAGGCATTTGACTTATTCATTCATTGTACCCTTTTGACGCAGCTGGCTCTCTACCATCTAAGTCATTCTGCACTTCAGTGGTTTAACAGCTGCATAAAGTAAAAAAAAAAAAAAAAAAAAAAAAAAAAAAAAATTTCTAGGTAGCAATTAACTACTATTATTCCTACCCAGTAGAATCAATAGAGCTGTTCTGCAAGGATCCTTGTTACATTTCTCATGTTTGTGTTCTTTATAAACTTTCACTCCCTGTACAATCTAAATACAGACTATTACATTCATTGAGATGGTCATCTGGGTCATGATTCATTATCAGTGGTCACTGCTACACACAAAGCTTACCTATGTCATTTATAGTACAAACTGTATCAAAATGAATTATAGGTTATTCAGTACAAGACAAAAGCTATGTTCATACAGACACAGTAAACTTGGCATCTTCAAGGATGGTTACATACCTTAAAACATCAAAATAAAATTACTTTCTGACAGCAGGAAACACCATGTTTGATATATCCAGTAGTGTATTTACACACATGAAGGACTTTCTCAACTCACATAGATGACATTATGACATACCTCTCAACCACTTAATGCAAAAAAATTTGGACAAAGCCAAAAATAATGGAGGCGCAAAGACCAAAAAATAGGGACAGATTTTAAATATCGCAGTCAAAAATTTAGAAAGTTGTCGGAATAACAGGTTTTGAGTTAGCATGCATTTTCTGAAGGGTATGAAGTCTGAAACTCAAATATCTGTCATTATTTAGTGCCTCCAGTCCTCAATGATTTTTCCAATTCCACAAATTTTATATGAAACTGACAAAAAATGTAAGACAAAAGTCTGCATACTGTGCGAAAATCTGAACATTTGAGTGGTATGAATACGGACGATAATGCATTTTCTTCCTGAATATTAATAGCCCTGCATTTCCTTTTCTAGAACCAGTGTTACTGCCATCATCAACTAATACATTAGCAGAAACTGAATGCTGAAAAATCAGATTGTTAAACTGAAACAAAAGCTATTGTTTTACCAGAAGAACATTGATAAAATAACATTAGTGCAGACTTGCTGAGACTACAGGGCCGCACATTGCCCTAATAGTAAAACTTCACACTGCTGCCTTAGATTTTCTATTAATTAGCATGAGCACTATAGGTTTCCCAGTACAAGCATACAAATAAAAACTTATGCAGGGACTGTATGATCTAGTATATCTTCGTCATAATAACAGAACATCCCTCACCACTCCCTGCAATGAATTTCAAAAGCTTTTTCCCTTTCCAGACCATAATATCTCAAAGTTGTTTTTTGATTACACAACAATACTGATAATATTACATTCAATCATCATTAAAGCCTTTCTCTTTGCTGTGTAACCAGCATGTCACATAACCAAGTATGATATACCAGTGGCAAAACACTTGTGTTTCTGAAGTTATGACAATAACTAATTAGCTTTTGTTATACAGGATTAGAACATGATTTCTCTGAGAATACTTCCAAATTTGCAACTGTTTAAAATATGGCAATGGCATTCAATCAAATGACACAGATTAGATAACATTTTATTTATTTATTTTTTTTAGGATCAAGTCTCCTAGTACCCCAATAATCCAAAACTTATATATACCAACTTTATAGCTGGACAGTACTACAGAAAATAGAAATTCCCTAAAACAGCAGCTCAAGCAATCATTGGTTTTATATCTGGGGTCCAGAGATGATTTCCAAATCAACAGCAACAATCAAGGAAACACACAGCACCTTCACTTTGAATTGTTTTACATATTTATTTTGTAACTTCATCTTGACATCCAGCCAACTTGCTCATGCAAACATCATTATTATTTAAACTTTTAAAATTTTTGTTACACCACTTATAAGATTGGTGTTACTGTGCTTTATCAGCTCTTAAGACTCATGTGAGTGACTGACTTGTTTTGAAATGAAAGACCAGCAATTCGCTAGCACATTGTTTATGCCTTACTGCAATTACCATTTGGTCAGGAGGCTTGCGATTTACACTGACTGCAATTTATAATCAGTTATTCCATTTAACGTATCAATCCTCCTAAGAGCATTACTGCCGCCATTCACTGGGTTACACTTAACTACAGACAGATATAGCCCCAGGGATTTTGTCTTTCTGCTTACACTTAATACATGTATGCACTAAAATCTAGTCCTGGTTTACTGCTTTTACAAGTAGCATACTTGTATGCACTGTAATCTAGTCTTTTTATGTATTTGTATACTGCAAAGTACTGCGTTATAGTCTACACATATGTTCGCACTGTAATATAGTCTTTTTACACTTTTTTAAAACAGTAGCATACTGCAGTTTATTTTGCTTGGCTATCTTCATTATAATTCAATGAAATGCAGCCGACAGCACCATCTGGTGGTTAGAACGATACAGTTGCTAAATGCAATTGTTCCCACAAAGATTTAAGTGCTGTTTTTTCCTGACTTTATCCTCAGGTCCAACAGGGTATGTCTGTCTGCAGATAACACTATCCTTGGCTTTTATCTGGTCATAGGTAACAGTTACAAATGCACCACTGGTGTTATTCCTTAATTATTCACACAGCCTATTGCCCAACATACTGATTGTTTTTTGTGGTCACTTACCTGCACTGCTTAGTGCAACTCCACTCTGTTCACCCTCACTACTGCTCCGGCTCACTCCACCCCCCTACCCTGCCCCAATTTCCCACCCACCCCCACTACTCACAGATTTATCCCTGCCCCATATCACCTGACCCCTTAACCACACCAACCCCTTGACCGCACCCAAAATCCAATCACAATCACACACATATTACCCCCACACCCTAAGACAGACTCCAGACCACCCCCCATATCACTAGGCAATTACTCCCTCCTCCCCTAACCACTCACATCCTTTCCACCTCCTTCTGCTCCTTTAATTTGCTACTACTCACATTTCTGATCTACCCACACCCTCCTTAATGACACAAACCTCCAATCTTAAAACTAAAACCATTGCCACTATGTCTTATACCACTCACTCCCAATGTCACAATACTCCCCTACTACTACTTTCCTTACTCATATGCCTCTCCACAGCCTCCATTATTACCTCGTGTCACTATTTACTCATCAAACACAATTACCTTAAATTCCCCATCCTACTGCTTACCACTACTAATCCCACCAAACATATAATGACATCCACAGCCATTTATAGCCAATACATCTTTCAAATTATCTCACCAATTTATTATGTCTCACAATCCAAAAAAACAACCAAGCCTCAGATTCCACTCCCTAATGATGTTATACCTTAAAAGTATTACCAGCATAATAGCCCAGTTACTACTAGGTGGTAATATTCACCCCAACCCCGGCCCAACAACAATTTCCAACAACACATGCAACTCCCACCAACCATTCAAACATAAACTCACCAAATTACTAATACTCAACTTGAACATTCACAGTATTATGAACAAAACAGAAGAGCTGCATTCCCCTATCACTTTATATAACCCTGACATAATACTCATTACAGAGACATGGTTTAAGCCTCATATCAAGGATAACTCCATAACCCCACCCAGATATAACATTCAAAGTGTGGACAGAGTTCACAAAAGAGGTGGAGGTATTGCCTTTCTTTACAAAACTAACCTAAAACTCCAGCTGCTACAAAAAGAATTCCTAAACTTCAAAAAAGCCAAAACCTACATTTGCTAAACTCCTCTTAAACCAGTACAAGCATCTAAACGTACTCAGGATCTATATACCCCCAGGAGAAACCTAACCACCCTAGAGTCAATACTTCACTGAGCTTCCCACTCCCTTCTCCAAGAAACTATAGCACTAGGCAATATCAACATCGACTGGAACTCTATCCACTCACCAACACCCACCAACCATATTAACCTATATAATTTTACCCAACTCATTCAATCACCCACACATATTGATAAGGCCAGAAAAAGGGAACCCATATTAGAGTGTATCCTCACTAACCAGCCCAACACTACCCATCAATGTGGAACACTGCCCAACTCTCTCAGTGTCCATAATCCCATTTTTATCCTTAGACACAAACTTAAATCCATTAACTCCCCCTCCCTGCTACAAACCCGTTCCCACAAAAACGTCTCCACAGATCACTTCTTAGAAGCCTTAGAATATTGTAACCTGTCTCCCATCAAAACCCTCCCTCTAGACAAAGCAGTAAAATACTTCAACTCCACATTTCTAAACATCCTCAACCATGTTTCCCCAGTTAGAACAATTAGGATACCTAGTAACCCTGCTGCCTTGCTACAAAACACCACAAGGGCCTTACTGAAAGACAGGTAGAAAGCTTGGAAAAACTTGCATCAGCACAAAACACCCATGACTAGGCAAGCTTTTTTCAAACTTAGACATAAGGCAAAAAACACAAGGTCAGATTGACAAACACATCACTATATCTCCTTACAAAGGAAACAAAGTAGCAACCCAAAAAAATTCTGGGCTGCAGTGAACAACATCCTCCAGCCCAGAAAAACTACTACACCTCCACCAAATATAGAAGGTAGAAACTTCCAGCTTCAACAACTATTTTACCGCCTCTATACTTAAATAAATGATACAAATCCCACCAATCTCCCACAACACCTTAAACCCCCCAAAGCACTATCCCCTTCTCACTCAAGCCAGTACCAGTATCAACCATCCGAAAACTCTTAGCAAAACTCAAACCAACCACCCTTGCTGCCGACAATCTTCATGCAGAATACCTTCATCTTGCATCCAGGGCCATAGCTTATCCCATCTTATTACTAATAAATAGATCCATTACTGAAAACACCACTCCATCCTTGTGGAAAACCTCATTCATCATCCCCCTTTACAAGGGTGGCCCCACTACTGACTTCTCTAACTACCGGCCCTTTGCAATCCTGTAACCCCTATCCAAGACTCTAGAAAGGTGCATTCACCACCAACTCCTCAACCACCTTCTCTACAACAACCTACTATCCAAAACTCAATATGGCTTCCACCCATCCAACAGCACCACCACTGCCCTAATTAACTTCACCAACACCATAAACTCATACTGGAACCAAGGCAAGCTTGTATCTACCACCTTAATAGACTTATCCAAAGCATTCAATATGGTTTCCCACAATAAACTCTTAACCTGCCTTTCTGAACTCAACCTCGATAGGCCCACTCTACTCTGGACTAATAGTTACCTAAATAACCACCATCAATCTGTCAAATGGCTTAACTCCCTCTCCCCTGACTCGTTGTAACACTTGGTGTATCTCAAGGTTCGATTCACATCCCTCTTCTTTTTAACATCTTTACAAATCAACTTCACTTAGCAACCCCAAAAGCTGAAATAGTCTAATACGCTGATGACACAACCCTGATCTGCTCCTCATCCGACATCTAACTCCTCCAACAAAAAGCCCAAGAATCCTTCACAGTGACAGAAAACTGGCTAAATAAATCCCAATCGATATTAAACCCAAAGAAAACCCAACTTATGCTGTTTCACCCAACAAAGACTAATGATATCATCTTCTCCATATCCTCAGCCAACAGGACCCTCATCACCCCAGTCCCACAGGCCAAATTGCTAGGACTTACAATTGACCAACAGCTAAAATACAACAAACATATATCCCTAACTGTCTCCAAAGTCTACAAAAAGATAGAGACCCTCTATCACAGCAAACGGTACATAACCTCCAAGTCTAGAATTGCTATAGCCAGAAGCCATCTCTTATTAACATTACTTTATGCATGCCCAGTGCTAACAAACCTAAATAAAACCGACCTGAACAAACTTTCCACATGCTATAACAAAATTGCCAGGTTCACAACCAGCACCAAATCACACTCCCGCAACTGCCAATTCCTAAATATACTATGTTGGCTAGAATTTCCCAATTTATTACGATACCACCAACTCAACCTAATGCACCAAATTCTATACTATCCTGAGAAAACCCTTGCCGTGACTAGCCTTCTAAACTTCTACAACTGAAATAGACAACGACAATCCAGTAACAAATTGAAAATATCCCATGTAAAAACAGCTCTGGGGAATCTTTCTTCCCTCATGAAGTTGCAAAAACATGGAATACCCTGCATCCTGACCTCAGATTACATAATTGTACATCCACTTTCAAAAAAACTCCTTTCATAGCTTTACACCAACCATTTATGTAAGTGCAATGGACCTCCCTGAAGCCCCACCCTACTGTAGGATGGTGAACACTGATATTGTGCTCCACTTATGCTCACTGTATATATTATAAACATGGTATATATGCTCTTATCGTGAAAATGCCCTGTATATATATTGTACCTACGGTTAGTCTATGAAAGTGCTATGATCACATATTTGTACTTCAACTCTGTATTATTAACTTGTTAACCTTTCTAGAATATGTTTCCTAACTGTTGTTATCATTTAAACTTTGTAACCTTAATTGTTACCATGAATTACTCTTTATTTTGTAACAGTTTCGAGCTTTTTACCCAGGACTCTGCTGAAAACTGACACTAGCTGTCCAGCTGGACTATCCTGGTAAACAAATGTTGAATAATAATAATAAATAAATAATTTTCAACAAACAAGCCACAGATTATGTATTTGTATTATAAATATATGACAAAATCTAAAAAGTGATATAAAGAATGCCTTCAATGTTACTGTATCTTGAGTAACCTTTCTCTGAAATAGAAGAATTCCAGGCAGTGGCTTTAGTCAATTGTACAAATATTTTTTTTATTTTTTATTTAACATTTGTTGACCGGGAAAGTCCGATTAGGTTCCACAGATCCTGTTTTCAGTGGAGGCCTGGGGAGAAATGCTCCAGAAGCATGTCTTTAGAATGTGGTAGGAAACCAGAGTACCCAGAGGAAACCCATGTGAACGCAGGGAGAACATGCAAACTCCACACAGAAGGCACCCCAGCTGAGAATTGAACTGGAGAACCTCTTGCTGTGAGGCGACAGCATTAACCGCTGCACCACTAAGCTGCCCCAAATAAATGATGGTCTTGTATATTTTAAAACTTACTTTCAGACTTCCTTGCTTTGGGCAAGATTAAAATATGCTGTTCAAGCAAAAGGAACTCAGACTATATTTTGTTACTGGTAGCAACGATTTGTGTTTGACAGAGAATACTTAACTGTAATAGACCTTATCCTACTCCTGAGCTTGACTTGACAAAAGCACTATATAATGCAAAAATCTCTTGGAGGGGCTACAAAACAAAGTGCCAGAAGTCTTACAAGGTGTCTACTATGAATCTGATGTCTTGAATATGGCCTAAGTCTCCTATCCAGTGCTTTCATAGAGGAGGATTCATAGGGGTGAATGCAAAAATTACAGTTGTGTACACTTACCATAAATGTAGATGTTCAAGTGTATTCACTGTTGCAGTCATCACATTTGGGTTATCTGCTTGCAGTATCCCTCAGTCAGCCTGATTAACAAAGTCTTGGGTCCTGCACCGGTTGCTGTCTCATCTTCCATGACGTCAGGTAGTCAGAGGTATAAAGCATGCAGCCAATGCCATTTTATCAGTTTTTCTTGCCCCAGATGTCAGGTGCCCCCCTAATGGGAAGCAATTATATACAAGGTTACACCTCCAACAAAAAGCAAATGCACCAGAAAGCTTTAAGCATAGTAAACAAGAATAGAGGTATAGACAATAGAAGTCAGGGGGCTGGAGGGAGGGTAATCAGGACTGCAAAAGTAAATACACTCGAACATCTACATTTATGGTAAGTATACACAACTGTACTATGTTCTTCGTGTTTCACTGTTGCAGTCATCACATTTGGGTAGATTCTGAAAGCTAAGGATGGGAGGAGGCAATTAGATAGCATTAGGACTAGCTATAAGGCCCTGCAGGACTGCAGTGACAAAGCCAGCTCTGGATTTAGAAAAAATTGGCAAGCGGTAATGCTTGGTGAAGGTATGTATAGAACTCCAGGTAGTAGCTTCTAAGATGCCTTTGGCAGGGACACCTCTGAGAATGGCTGTAGAGGTAGATGCAGCCCTGGTTGAATGTGGTCTTAACCCCTGTGGGGTAGGTTTTCCATGGTGCTTATAGCAGAAATTAATGCAATGGCCAATCCACTTAGAAATGGTTTGCTTTGAAATAGCCTTCCCCTCTGCCCCTGCAGCAAATGCAACCAGCAGCTGTTCAGATTTTCTGAGAGGTTTAGTCCTGTCCAAGCAAAATCTAATTTGTCTGTGCATGCCCAAGGGGTGCAGTATTTGTTCCCCTTTGTTCTGTGGATTAGAAAAGAAGGTTGGCAAATGAATGGACTGATTAAGAGCCACACTGGATACCAACTTGGGCATGAAAGAGGGATTGGTCCTGAGGGACACCCTGTCCACATGAGAGATGATGAAAGGCTCCACAGCCATGAGGGCCTGTAATTCAGACACCCTTCTTGCTGAAGTGATGGCTAAAAGGAAAGCTGTTTTCCAAGAAAAGAATTTCAACTCTGCACTTGCAGCTGGGTCGAAAGGAGGTAGAGTGAGCTTTTCCAATACAAAGTAAAAGTCCCAGGCTGGAGTAGGGGCTCTCCTAGGTAGTCTTAAGTTTTTTGGCCCCTCTGAGGAATTGCTTCAGCAGTGGATGAGAGAAGAGGGGTGGTCTATATTGTAATGAGCTGAAATGGCTGAGGCATGAATTTTGATGGAGGAAAAGGAAAGGCTCTTTTGAAGCATCTCAGTTAAGCATTGAAGAATCTGAGGTGAATTGGGTGCTGCTGTGCCCATCCCATGAGTCTGGCTCCAGGAACAGAATCTTTTCCATTTTTCAGCATAGGATTTTCTAGTAATACGCCTCCTTGCCTCAAGGATGACATCCATCACTTGCTTACTGAGGGATGGGAATGGTGAGATCAGGCAATTAGCCTGGCTGCCAACTTCAGGGTTCGAGACTGTGGGTGCTGAATATGGCCCTTCTGCTGAGACAGCAGAGCAGGGGTCTGAGGCAGGTGCCATGGTGCCAGCAGTGACACACTGCGCAAGAGGGGGTACCAGTGCTGCTGTGGCCAATATGGTGCAATCAGTATTGTCCCTGGTTTGTCCTGTTTGACCTTTAGTAGTACCTTGGAGAGGAGAGGCAGAGGGGGAAAGGCATAAACTGAGTTTTTCCAGGTGAAGGATAGGGCATCCACTTTCCAAGCTTGTTTGTGGGGAGTCCTTGTGCAGAATTTGTCCAATTGATAGTTCTGGGGGGAGGCAAACATGTCTATCAATGGGCTCCCCCCTTTGTTTCTCAACATGGTGAATATCTTTGGTTCCAGTTTCCACTCGTGTGGGTCCATGAGATTTCTGCTTAGGTTGTCTGCCAGTGTATTTAGCTTTCCTGGCAGGAATTGAGCCTGTAGGTGCACTTGGTAGCTCAAGGCTGTGTTCCACAGAGCCATAGCTAGCCTGCAGAGAGGGTATTAGTGGGTTCCCCCCTGCTTATTTATGTACCACATAACAGTGGTGTTGTCCATCTTTACCAATAATTGTCCTGGAAGAATGTGGCCCTTTAAGGCTGTCACAGCATACTGTACAGCTAACATTTCTTTTTGATTGATATGCAGGTGCATTTGACTTGGGTTCCATTTGCCCTGAATGCACTTCCCTGCCAAGTAAACCCCCATGCACAGTCTGATGCATCTGTTGTTAGGGTTTGGGTGGCAGGGGGTAAAGTGAATGGCAGTCCCTTGTTGTGGTGGCAGGCCTCTGCCCACCAAAGGAAATACAAGGTATGATAGGAATCATTGATTCTAGATCCTGAGAATGTTGACATCATAGACTTTTTAAATATCATTGTACTTTCCTCATATGCAGGCTTGCATATGGAATTAGTGGAATGCAGAAGGCCATGAACTCCAGAGTTTGCAGAATTCTCTTTGCAGATAGCTGGGTCTTTGCGGCCAGTAGTTTGAAGTAGGCTGTCAAATTAACTTTTTTCTCTGGCATGAGGTAGGTCATCTAAGAAGTTGTATTCAAGCTTGCACCCAGGAATACAATTTGTTGGCAGGGTACCAGATGTGATTTATTTTCGTTTATGGTGTACCCCAGAGAAGTTAGCATTTTAAGTACAAACGCCAGATGATTCAAAAGCATGCTCTGGCTTTCTGCCTGAATTAGACAATCATCCAGGTATGGATATATTTGAATATTTCTTTGCCTGCAAAAAGCAATGACTAGAGCTAGGCACTTTGTGAATACCCTGGGCACAGTAGATAAGCCAAAGGGCAGTGCAGAGAACTGATATTACATAAAGCTTGCTTTGAATCGTAGGTATCTTCTGCAAGATTCCCTGATTGGGATGGGCAGGTAGGCTTCCTTTACATCCAATGTCACCAACCAGGCATCCTTGCCAGGCATAGAAGCAACTGGTGAAGAGTTAGCATCTTGAATTTTGGGATTACCAAAAAAAGAGTTTAGGATAGAGAGATCCAGGATAGGACGCCAGGAGTTGTCATTTCTGGGCACCAGAAAAAGTCTTGTATAGAAACCTTGTCCCCTTTCCTCTTCTGGGACAGTTTGAATAGCCCTTATACTTAAAAGAGAGAGAACTTGCTTTTAAGCCTATGCCCACTGATTTAGGAGTATAACTGGCCAACCGTTTGGGGTTGGTAAAATGTGGCATTGGAATCTGTATCCTTGGGAAACTATATTTAAAACCCATTTGTCCTGGGTAATGAGCTCCCAGTTTCTGCCTGCAGAGCAATCTTTCCCCCTAAAGGAGCAGTCAGTTGAGAAGTGCTTGGAAATTTTAAATTTGAATCATTGAGACAGTTTACCATGGGGGGGGGGTCTTACTACTCCCTGCTTTGGAAGAGGGAGGCCCCCACTGCTTAGTCCTGTGCGTACCCAGGGACTGAAGCCTGAATGTTCTGCTGGGTCTGGGTTTGGACTGAGAAGGTCTGGAAGAGGCAGGAAAGGACCAATTCTTAGAGTGCCAGTGCCTACTAAATCTTGGAGGCTGCACTTGCAGGAAATTTTTAACAGTTTGCATACATTTAGCCTTTTCCTCCATCGTTTTAATTACTTCTTCTGCTTTGTTGCCAAACAGGTGGTCCTGGTTTAAGGCAGCATCCAACAATTTAGTTTAATATGATCTGGCAAAGATTGCTCCTTAAGCCAAGCATGCCCTCTAAGTACAGGCCCAGTAACAGCAGCCCAGCAAGATGTCTCCAGTGAATCAAAACCACATTGCAAAGTATGTTTTCCAACTTGTTCAGCAGAATGCATTAAATCCTGTAAATCCTTATTTTCAACACAGTCAGGAATCAACATAATTTTCTGTATAAGCAATCCAATAATGTGCTGCTGATACTTTAACATATGAAACTGGCAATTTAAGGCCCTAATGGCCAAGGTTGCAGAAGTGTATACCTTCTTACCCCATCTATCCAGCACCCTGGAATCTCTATCAGAGGGGGTAGAATTTTTGGCAGTTGTAGCCTTTATGCCACCGGGTCCCTGTGAAAAGGTCTCAGGGTCCCCAGTGGGATTTTTAAAAATCCACTTGTGAGAGTCAGGAACCCTGTAATATCTATCTGGTTTTCTGAGAGCAGGAGGTAAGGAGTCAGGGGCCAAGCTAGACTCCATAAAGGCATCATCAACAATGTCCAGTACAGGGGGGATAGCTAAAGGCCTGTGTTGGGGCAGGAGTAAGAAATCCCTAAACCTCTTTTTAGAATCAGAGTAATCCTGGCTTTCCCAGCAGAAATGCTCCCTAAGAGTATGCAAGGTTTCACCAAAAGAGAAATCCTCTGGAAGGGAAGCATAAGGAATTGAGTCTTCTGCATCAGAATCTTCATAGGCAGATAAGGATAAATCCTGGTCATCAGAAGAAACAGAAATTTCAGAATCCTGATCTGAAGAATCATAGCCAAATTCAGTCCTAGGTCTCTAGAGGGGAAAAGTTGATCTCCCCTGATTAAAGTAATAAGGTCTTCAGCCATTCTTATAATTTGTTTTTTTAGAACTAGAGGCCTAACCATGTGGTCTGGGAATTGGTTTTCTAGCATGGATCGAGTTTTAGGCCTTGAAGAAGAAGATGACGGTTAAATATGCAAGTTATTAGGCCTGAATACACCCTCAGAAGCCGGTGCTTACACAGCGGCTTTGGACACATCCAAGATAGAGACATCCACAGGTTCAACAGTTGAAGCATCTCACAGCATACTGGACTCAGAATGGGTCTCAGTAGAGGCCTGCGAATCTGAAGTAGCAGGTATCAGGGGCTGCGAAAGCGCCTCACTGAGTACCGGCAAACTGGCAACAAGCTTAGGAGAAACATCGTCGGCAGCTTTGGACCTAGGTGGCCTGTCTCTGTCTTTATCTTTGCATTTTTTTTCTTAATGTTGGTAGTCGGGTGGCATACCGAAGCCATATCTGGATAATTGAACCAAGTACCGAAATATTTAGAAGCATAAATATACCGAAGACAGTGAGGAGCAGCATTGTGGTCAGGGCCTAGGCAAGGAATACAGTACGAATGAGAATCTTTATGAGGTATTTGCTTTCCATAAGAAATACAGTTATTGACTTTTACTGACATTGGTTAAGAGCAAGAAAAAGTTTCCCCAACAGGGTACTTAGCTTTAGTTGAAGACTTTGGTTCTGAAACTCAAAAACGAAAATTTCAGGAGTCGGACGACCGGCACTTGCGAACTGCTTCTGCTTCAGGCACCGCATGGCAAGAAGGACTGATAAAATGGTGTCAGCTGCATGCTTTAAACCCCTGACTACCGGACGTCATGGAAGATGAGACAGCAACCGACGCAGGACCCAAGACATTGTTAATCAGGCTGACTGAGGGCTACTGCAAGCAGATAACCTGAATGTGATGACTGCAACAGTGAAACACGAAGAACATCATTCTACTCCCGCTTTTTGAATCATAGAGCAATTACCCTAATTTTGAAGTACTATACTCACTTTTCATAAAACAGTGAAACAGGGCAGTAAATGCAATGGTCCGATAGTATCCAAGTCACTAACATTTCCATTCAGATTTCATACAGAGATGCACCGTTCCTTCAAAAAATGTTTAATCACCACAGTCATATCATCTGCATAAACAGACTCAACCCCACCAGCTATTTTTCATGCAACCTTCTAGAGAAGAAGAATGATAGATTTGGGAATCTCACAGGATTTTTTCCATTCACCTTCAAACAATGTTGCTGTTCCTGTGCAATATCCTGTCTCCCTTTCCTAAGTCCTCCAGTGATTTACCAGCACCTCTTTACTGACACAGCAAATCAGTTTTCTACTGCCTTGTAAAATTTCTTGCATGCCAGAGTTTTACTTTCATGAATACCATAAATGTTACCTTCCATCTGTTAGCAGCTACTGATAAGATCCACACAAACCCAGATACTATACCACAGAAGACTTTTTTAACCTAATGGCTTCTGTCACTAATGTATGAACCACAGTACCACAGCGTTACTGACATGACATGCAGTGTCCACCTTTTGATCAAAGCTCCTTATCACTGCCTCAGATAATGAAGTCCTAAACTAGTTGCATTCATGCTCCATTTCACCAGGCTACTCAGGTATATGGGAGATCTTCCTGAAGTGGGAGTTGAAACCATCTTCCACAGAATTGTTAGATAGATGTTCCCAGTAACACATTTGCAATGCATCATGGGTAATATGGTCTGTTTTTTCAGTGCCTCTACCACCTCTTTTATTATTCTTGTGTAATCGCCAAATGTAATAGCCCACTTAGTATTAATGTTTGCTTTCCTTTCCCTTGTTAATTCTCAAAACTCAGCACTTACTTAACTGTTCATACTTCCTCTAATCTATCTGAACAAATGCTGTGGGTGTTGTACATCTTGCCTCCAGCATGACTAATTTCAAAAAACTGTCTGATCTTGCTAGGCAACATTTGTTCCTCTATTGATACCTCATACACCATTGTCTGCAACTTGACTTTTTTTCTTTATATATATCTTTTACATGATAAATCCCCTTACCTTAGAATTTAACCTTGTTCAAGTAGTAGAGGCAGATATTTGAGTCAAGATGAAAGTTCTGAACAAAAACCTCTCTTTTTTCCTCATGGGGATGTCAGAAAATTGTTCTAAGGTGTGAGAAAAGGTTGTATTTCGATACTGAAGAAATTATCAAAAGATAGACTTTATTCACTTGCTCCTACTGCCTTGGTGCACCTCCCTTATAATTCATTGTTTCCTTCAATATTACTTCTCAGTGCAATTCTTAACACATTGAATTTACCCTCCTGACATTCTGTGTATCTGTGCCTGATAAGCTCAGCTGTCTCTACCTCCTCATCTTTTTCTTTTCCCCTAGTAGTTCATGTACTCCCCTGATGTATTTCTCATTAATATGGCTGTTAATCTGTTCAGCTCTCTCACGTTGTCTTGTGTTTTTAGCTCTTCCTCTACCTATAACTATACTGAATATATGTATTACTTATTTTTCAAAAGTATCATTACTGAGCTATCTACTCATTTTTTGTTTGCACAGTACTAATATGTTGATAGTTATTTGTGTTTAACTACTTTATCTATTTGTATGCTGCTGAATAGGCTGAAAATGACTTTATGTAAATGTGTTAAGCATACTGTTTGTTGCAGTGCATAACTAATTAATTTTAGAAATATGTAGTCTTTTCCTGTAAATGTGGCTTTAGCCCAGTCAGAATCTCCTAGTTAACAAATATAAATAAGTGTGTGTGTGTGTGTGTGTGTGTGTGTGTGTGTGTGTGTGTGTGTGTGTGTATGTGTGTGTGTGTGTGTGTGTGTGAAGACAGATAGGTAGATAGTTTATCCTTCCTACCTCATATCCATCCTACCATAGTGTACGGAGTTGATGAATATAAATAAGGTGCAGTCTCTGGTGTGGAGTAGCTTGCTCATCTTCTGACTTGGTGACTACATAAACCTTCCTCTTAATCTACCTCTCACGTACTTTATATAACTCTATTAGCTCTCCTCAGTACTCTGTTCTAATAATACTATATCTGACCTCAACTAATACTTCAGGTGCAAACATCATTTTAAGTGGAGCCTGACTTGTATACAATACATCTTTGCAGCTCAATACATCTTTGCAGCTCATATCAGTAGTGATGCAGACCAGCATTTTGTTTGTGTCTTACTGCTGCACTACAGGTCATAATAACAGAAATAATTGATAATATGACTAGCACCTGATGGTCTCCATCATCTACAGGTTTGGTCTAAGTATGACCAGCATCTGATGGCCTCCATCATCTACAGGCTTGGTCTAGATATGACCAGCACCTGATGGCCTCCATCATCTACAGGCTTGGTCTAAGTATGACCAGCACCTGATGGCCTCCATCATCTACAGGCTTGGTCTAAGTATGACCAGCACCTGATGGCCTCCATCATCTACGGGTTTGGTCTAAGTATGACCAGCATCTGATGGCCTCCATCATCTACAGGCTTGGTCTAGATATGACCAGCACCTGATGGCCTCCATCATCTACAGGCTTGGTCTAAGTATGACCAGGACCTGATGGCCTCCATCATCTACAGGCTTGGTCTAAGCATGATCAGCACCTGATGGCATCATCTACAGACATGGTCTAAGTATAACCAGATGGCCTCCATCATCTAAAGGCTTGTTCTAAGCTATGTCACAGGATACTAGCCCATCTCATATTTCCTTCTGCAGAACTGCATGTCATCATATTTTACTATCAGTATATCCAAGTTATCATTTATTAGCTCCTTCCAAAAGTCTACATAAATGAGACTGTAGACTTTTGTAGCATTTATCTACCAGTGATCTACTGTTATATTAGTAGCAGACACTTCATAATATTCTAGCACTGTATAGGGTACTATGACAAATTGATAGCCACTCACATTCTTTACATTCTCTTAACAGCAATACTATCACATAGGCCAACTTTTGCTGAGCAAGTCTCCATCTCATAGGTTCATACGTTCATAGGTAGGTACTAGGCTATTGGCCCTAGGGCCTATATAAGCCCAGTCAAAAGGTACCCTGACTTTCACCACCCAAGAAAATTATTTTCCTGCGCCACTGTCGAGCAGAGCCACAGAAGTGATCCCAGGGGTGAATTTCCTATCTTTCAGTCAATCATCAAGATTTTTCATGAAGAGTGCTAGTGAGGAGCTTTGTTTGATATAGATAGGTAGTTTGTTCCAGAGTATGGGAAGTCTCTGGGACAGGAATCAATCCCTCCTGCATGTTCTGTTTATTGTGGTGACAAGGTTTAGGTCTCTAGAGCATGTAGCTCGAAGGGATTTGGATTTCTTTAAGTGGAGCATGTCCAACAGCTCTGGGTTTGACATAGCTTTGCATGTTAGGAAGAGATCACCTCTGAGTAGGCGATATGCGATGGAATAAAGCTGGAGTTTTTTTAGACGGTCTGCGTAGGGCATCTGTTTGAGGCCGGTAATCCTCTTTGTGTGTATTTCTGCATCCTTTCTAGTTGTTGTGGATGTCTTGTGAGGTACATACCAAAAGGGCATTGTAGTCTATAATGGGTCTAATGAGTGTCGAGTAGAGGGGAACAAGGGGCATTCAATTTACACGACTCACTTCAACACAGTCAATATAGTGAGATTTTAAAAAATGCATATCACCAGACAGATATGACTATTCTTAATTATGCAAATTATTTATTTTAAAGGAACTCACTTCCTTCCACAATGTCATCTACATATGTTAACTTAAAATTTACATTAAGGAAGTCAACTGAGGTTTTAGGGTCTATATCAGAACACTGAAGTATTAAAACTTTGAATGTTCTGATATCGAACACTATTCACCAAACGCTAAGAATAGCGAAGCTGCAGAACAGCAAATTCTTTGCTTGGGAAAGAATTCGGTTGGCCGTTTATGTGGCTTCGCTATTCTTAGTGCTGTGATGGAAAGTTATGGGTTGAGTACATGTAAGTGTGCAGTTGTTTGTATGTTAGCTTTAGGGGCAGGTTAAGGGAGTTAGGGTTAGGGTGTGGGTTAGGAGTGTGTGCGATAGTGACAGACTTTAGGGTTAGGGGCAGTTTAAGTGAGTTAGGGTTAGGGTGCGGGTTAGGTGAGTGTGCAATAGTGACGGACCTTAGGGTTAGGGTTTGGGTTAAGGTAAGTGGGTAGATAGTAGTGTATGTTTAGTTTAGTGTAGTGTTAGATGTAGGAATTTAAGTGTATGTGTGTGGTTGCTGTTTGTTTGATGTGCTTGTGTTGTGTGTATGTGTTTCGGAGCAGCAAATTTTTTCCATGGGAAAAAATTCACTGTTCTGAATGTTCGATATTTTCATATTTAGATGTTTTGGGACCGATGAAATAGCGTTCACTATTTTCATCTTTCGATAACGTGATATAAACACAGCTTTTATTGGGTCTATGTAAATGAATCTAATGTGAATAAAGTTGACATGAAACTAGACAAAAAACTGTATGAACCAAAATAGTCAACAGAAACTAAATACATCAAAAATCAATGTTTTTGTGGGGGGGGGGGCAAGGCCCTCTGCACCCCCCCCCACCCCCACTAATTAAATACACCAGCTCTGAAGTTGTAGTACAGCATTGCAAGAAAAAGTAAAATACAGTGCATGTGAAAGGGAGAGAGAGAGACACATGAGATTAAGATAAAGCTTGCAAAATGCCTGCTAATGCCTTGAGAAAGTACATAGACCATCAATGGTTTAAAACACAGCTAGAAAAAGTTAAGTCTTAATTATAAAGCATTGTAACAAAAAATGCAGCATAGAAACATAAAGTTGAACAGAACAAAACTACACATATTACTCATTCAGCAAGAGATGTTCAAGGCACTATATAAGTGAACTAAAAATAAGATTAGTTTTCCTGTAGGTTTTACATTTGGCAATGCAGTCATGTTAGTATGTGATAAATAGTGTTGCTCAAATGAAAGGAGAATGTGTTGGTTATTTGTTTCATTTATGACAGTGCTGGAAGTACATGTGCCCATTAGTAATTCAGCTCTCTCAGCTGTGGGTTTCAAACTCTTCAGGCCTCCCAGATGCTAGCCAGGTAGATTGTGGTGCATCATAATTCTGTGCAGATGCATGAGAAGTGAAACAAATATGAAAATTGTAGTGAAGCGGATCAGTACATATGGGGAAAATAAAATAATAACTGAACTATGTAATCAACAGAAAATTACTTCACTAGTACATTTTACCTTAAAATGGTGAATATATATGCATATGTATATATATATATGTATGGTAAACTTATGACTGAACTCAAAATGGGACACAGAGTATGGAACATGTACTAACTAAGTGAATACACTTCATTTTTCTTTTTGTTATAAATGCCTTAGCCTCACATAACTGGGGGTTGCCAGCTGCGAAATGCCAAGGGTGAAGGGGAAAAAAAATAAGGGCTATTGTAGCTATATTATCAATGTTCTGGATCACCTTTCTCTCTTCAGATATTATGCTAAAGGATGCCTTAAGAGCATCAAAGCCATGTCCTTCAATATTTAACTTCCTCACTCTTTGTTCGCGTCTCCAGTCGAACAACAATACGTTAATTACCAGATGAAGTGTTATAATTACTCTAACAGCTCAGCGCTTACTTATAATTACTGCATCAACACTTTCTTTTTCATATGCTTCAATCTATATCTATTATATTGTCATGATGAAGAGACATTAACATTATAATACCATATAATTAGCTGATGAGCAATTAAATTATTCCACTGCCTTGTTCTATTTTGCCAAGTTGCTGGTCTCAAGGCTCCATTATGTGTTTCATTTGGCTTTCATTTCCTTTTCTCGTTTTTGTTTAGGATCCCTACCATTTAAAATGTAGGCCAGGCTTCTGTATACATATTCTAAAGATGGATAGAATAAAAAGCTGAAAACAAAATGATGCTATTTGGAGTAATTTCCATCCATCATTTTCTCGCTCACAAGCATGTATTAATTTTGGAGCTTGGCCAACAGACTGCCTCAAGGACAAACAGCAGTTCTACTCCATGGTGTACTGCACAGATTGCAGAGCAGTGGGCAACATTATTCACATCAGTAGCCTAGGTATGATGTAAGTTCTCATATGTGTGGACTATCATCTGTACCGGCACTCCATGAAATAGGCACCTGATTAATTAGCACTTAGAGTACTAATGTCAAACTCCTGAAGTTTGCAAAAAATGCTCTGTTATCTCTTCTGAATTGCAAATATCAACTATAAACTGTTTTAAAGTGGTGAATTTAAGAAATCTATCCTTTTCCTGTGTGCAAAATACAGCGTTTAGTTGCACGTTATGTCATTTAGTCACAAGGGTGATGCCCAAATGACTTAATAAAGACAGGGATGGATAAACCTTTCATTGCTTTTATATAATACCATTATTTTAAAAAAAGAAACGACTTAACATTTTTTTCTTGTTAAGTGCAGGATTCTGTAAGGCCTTATTCATACACTTTACATGCATATATGATGATACTCAGACAGTGCATTGATTTTGTTGTAACTGCTACTTGTTAACTCTATTTTTTTCTTAAGGAGACACTACTGCTTTTTTTGTATATGGTCATACATCTCAACCGCTTAAAGCAAAAAATCTGAACAAAGCTATAAATAAATGTAGGATAAAGGCCCAAAAATAGCGACATATTTTAAATATCGCTCTTACAAACTTTGAAAGTTGACAGAATAACAGGTTTTCCTTTAGCATGAATTTTCTGAACAGTATGAAGTTTGAAACTCAAATCTCTGTAATTATTTTCTAACTTTAATCTTTAATGATTTGTCACTAAATTGCCAACACTTTATGAAAAACAGACCTAAACTATGAGGCAAAAAATCTGGACATTCTCCAAAAATCTGTATAGTTGAGAGGTATGTATATGTCCTAATAGTGTTTGCATGTGTGTGCAAATATATGTTTATGTGTCTGTGTGTACAGGGGCTGTTTAGTTTCTCCTCCTAAATCTGGGAAAGCAATAGTGTTGGTGATGGTAGCATTTTAATTACATACTCACAGGAATTTATTTTTTGTTTTTCAATCATTTAGATGGACATTTTCCTATAGAGAATGCTCAAACTACACAAATTAATCTTTTTGTACAAAGTTTTTCACATCAGCCTTTTGCATTTCTGATCTTTTACAGCAGATCATTTATCTATATATATATATAGATATATATATATATATATATATATATATATATATATATATATATACACACACACACACACACACACACACACACACACACACACACACACACACACACACACACCACATATACACACGAGTATATTTATATATAAATACTTATAAATATAAAGAGACAGATTGAGACATTATATATTATTTTTAGTTATATATTTTTATCTTATATAATGGATATAGTTAATGTAGATGTATTATATATTTTTTCTTTTCTGTGGTTAAGTATATAGATAATTTGTGTGTGTGTATGATTCTATGTAATGCATGTTGCAAAATATAGGTGTGTCTATATGTATATACTTTTTCACTTATATGGTTAAGGTAAATGCTTTACCTGGTTGGGTTAAAACAAGAAAAAATATCACATTGTGCACTATGTTATCATTTATGTCCTGTGGAATTATTTAACTACATTTTCAGATATGATTTATTAAAAATGTTGTTTATGAATTGGCTAAGACAAGCACAATTCTATTATTTCTAACCTCTGAGACATTCTATGGTGCCAGATACTGAACCAAGAGACTTAGCAAGTCAAGTCAGAATTCAATCTATGTACGTCAGTAAGAAAAAGGAATGCTCCAATTCCCTGCAAACACAGAGTTGAAGAAATGCACAAAAAAGGACTGATTGCCAGTAGGCCAGCTATGTGACTGGAAGCCAGTCTTCTGGAGAGAGAAAAGAATGAAAAAAAATGCTACCAACAGTACAATAAAGTCTGTAACGTTACAGGAATCATACCAGCAGAAAACGTGTTGAGCTTCATTTCCCTTTTATACCATTACAGCTTTAGATACACGGCCTGCAGTGAAGAACACAGATGGCATTTTACTGACAGTAATTGCAAATGTATATCATATTATATTAAGACTTGAAGATTCTTGTAACTTTCTATTTAAACAGCCTTTGTCAACTCATGTTTTTCCTTGCATTTATACATTATATATATATATATATATATATATATATATATATATATATATATAGATCGCTTTCATTTTATCATATTACCAGATCACCGAAAGTCACAACATTGAGTCCATAACCCTGAGAAATCACTTAAGCAAAAAGTCAGAAGATCGCATTCTGGAATATCGAACCATAATGCAAAATGTAAAGGACAAGTTAGTTAGTGGTGCACTGTCTCTTTAAGGTTTTGTAGCGAGGATGTATGATAAAGTTGTCATTTAATGGTTTAGATGTATTTGGAAGCATTTTTGTAAGTTAACATTTAAAAAGTAAAAGATTTTTTTAGATTTGTTATGTAGCTGTTAGTTTAGGATGTAGGTTTAACAATAAAGTATTGTGGTGTTGTACGTAGGAACACAGTGGTTAGTACAGGGGTGTAGGTCTTAATGTATGTGTAGCTGGTGCTTAGTAATACAAAAATGTTTCAATTATAATGTTGAGGGAGATCTTGGTGAAGTGGAAAGTTGTAGTCATTACTGCAATCAGTAGTATCAGTAGCATAGCCTCCTTGCACAAAGTGAATGTAGGTAGAAATGGTATGTTTGGTTGTTTTCCCATTTTCCAGGTTCTGGGATTCATTGTTTTAAACATTCGGTTATGTGATTTGTCGTGGTAATGGTTTCAACATTATGAAGTTTAATCATCAGTATATACGATAATATTAAGTAGATCCATATAAGTGCACACACACACACACACACACACACACACACACACACACACACACACACACACATATATATATATATATATATATATATATATATATATATATATATGGGTCTACTTTCATACACGAGCGTCTGAATGACCGACACACACATCCCGACCCCAAACAACCGACAACACACCACACCGACACCGCAACATACCGAACAACAAAACACCGACACAAAATACGCCAAATACACAAGCACACAACAACACATCCACTAACCTAAACCTAAACCCTAACCCTAACGTCCGACACTATCGCACACTTCACCTACCTGCACCCTAACCTAACTCACTTACCCACTAACCCAAGCACTGACACCATCGCACACTTCACCTACCTGCACCTAACCCTAACTCACTTACCCACCCCTAACCCAAGCACCGACACCATCGCACACTTCACCTACCTGCACCCTAACCCTAACTCACTTACCCACCCCTAACCCAAGCACCGACACCATCGCACACTTCACCTACCTGCACCCTAACCCTAACTCACTTAACCTGTCCCAAAACTACAGTCCCTCACTATCACACACTTACCTAACCCGAACCCTACCTCCGACACAAACACACACTCACCTGTCCCACAGCCTAACCCGACATCCCACAATTTCGCACACTTACCTGACCGCTCCTAACTCCGTAACTGTCGCACACTCATCATGTAACGATCGCACATTTCCCTTGTCGGTCTTTCCGCTGTCGGCGAATCTCCCAGTCGGTAAACCTACCTGTCGGTCATTTAGTCTCCTCTTCCCTCGTGTCGGCGAATCGTCGGTTCGGTCTCCCGAAGTAGACCCATATATATACATATACACACACACACACACACACACACACACACACACACACACACACACACACACACACACACACACATACACGCACACGCGCGCGTGTGTGCATGTGTATGTGTATATATATATATATATATATATATATATATATATATATATTTATAAATAGATATATAATATTGTTTGTTTATGTCTTTCGGCTTTTTCCCGGTTAGGGGTCGCCACAGTGGTCCGCTAATGATTGGTAGTAGATTTTTTTACGTACTGGCTTGCCGGGCCTAACGCACAACCTTCAATGAAGGAACGCCCATTCACGCATGTCGCTACACAGAAGACGATCTAACTGAGAATCGAACGGGCAACGTCTAACTGTGAGGCGACAACGCTACCGCAGCACCACAATATATAATATATATATATATATATATATATATATATATATACATATATATATTATATATATAATATATATTATATATATATATATTTTTAATATATATATATATATATATATATATATATATATATATATATATATACACACACACACACATATATATATATATATATATATATATATCTATATATATATATATCTATATATATATATATATATATATATATATATATATATATATATATATATATATATATATATATATATATATATATATATATATATATATATATATGTATGTGCATATACTATGCAAGAAAAACCCAGCCAAGCAAGAGTTTTCAATGTGTGATACCTTAAACCTCTTGTAATGGATGTCCCATGGCTTATATGCAAATGACACATTAAGTATATCAAGTGTTTCAGCTAGACGGCCCCTGAATGCATATGACCTTTTATTTTTAAGTCTCTGTGGATACATTCAGGCCAATAATGCTAAACCTAACTAGCTGTGGGCATGTATGTTTTGGGTCCATGGTTAATCATCAAACAGACTAACCATCAAATGGCACATCATCAAAATCCAATTGTCGAACGTCCATCAATCGAATGAGCACTTCATCTAGCATATGAGATGGGGAAAGTAATTAGTTTGCCAACACTTCCTCGTCTCACTTTTCCCCACTCTAGTGTGACCTCAGAATTGGTATCTATAGTAAGGGGGGAGTAGGGGCAAAGCCCCCCAAGTTGGGGTGTGTGGGGGTGAATATCCCACATGGGTGTGTTTGAAATACTGTTGTTTGTGAGATGGGGAACCGTTGGCCAGCTAGTTACTTTCCCTGTCTTACAGGTTCAAAGAAGTGCTTTTTCGATGGATGTTCCATGATTGGATTTCGATGATGTGCCATCCAATGGTCCATTCGACGATTAACCACAGACTCGTATATTTCAGCTGCATAGATTTTTCTCCTCTGCCACACTGCCAATAGAATGTTTCTTGGTATAATAACCCATTTTTGTCATTCAATGGGTGAGAATAAACTGAAAGGTCTTATTATTCAGGTAGGAATTATGAGTAGTTGAATGTTTTCCATGTTTCTCCTGAACTTACCCATATGCACACCTTGTGCCATGAAGGGTGGAAACATGCACTGGTCTGTTCACAGGTAGCATGCCCTCACTTCTGCATGGGGAATTTCCCTCCCTGCAGCATGAATGGTGGTCTTTTCATTCGTCACCAGGAGGACTGCACTTCATGACTATGAGTGTATGCAAACCGCACCCACCCCAGGAGGGGTGAACAGGCCATCGTCTTCAACTTCTTCCCCACCTTGTCAGTCACCTGGGTTGCAGTCATGGCTACATCCTTCTATGCAATGGTTCTAGGTAACAGGATTAGATTTGGCACAGATGGATTACCTGCCTCTGATATAAATAATTTTTTCAGTACTAGCTATCTTTATTTAGTCCTGCTACTCACAGCTTTGATTTAATCTATCACTCAAATATGTTGTCTCTGTAACTTAGTGAATTGGTTCTGCAAGTCCTGTTATTGTCTATTACAAACTACTGTCACTTGTCATTTTTGTACTGTCATTTCACTGTATGATAATGACTGCATTTCAGTTCTGTTGGCTTAATCTCAATGGTACAGAAAGATCAGTGTTTTGCTCTGGTTAACCAATATAATAAATTCTTATGTCACCTTTGAAAGCAATGCATCAATAGGTAAAGGTATGCTAGCCTTGGATGTTGGTGGCAAGATTAAATAAAAAAAAAAAAAAATCAGTTTTTAAATTTAAATGCAAACTTGACGTTTACCTTGCATGTCTACACAATAAATCTACATTGTTATGAGCACGATCCTCTGTGTCTGCATTCTAACTTATATTTCAGTAAATCATCAAGAATAGTAAATATCAATGGGATCCTAGCTGTAGACTCAGGTAGTTTGAACATTTAGGTTCATAGGTGTGTACTAGGCTAATAGCCCTGGAGCCTTTACATCCCTAGCCCCAAAAATTGCCCAGGCACCATGCCACCAGATGTTAGTTCACAGTGCCCCTATCCAGTAGGCCAACTGGAGTGATCCCTGGGTGAACTTTCTGTTACCCATCCACTCGTCAAGATTTCTCTTGAAGAGGGCCAGCTAGGTGCTCTGCTTGACATGAATGTGAAGCTTATTCCAGACTATGGGCAGTCTTTGGGAGATAAACCCATCCGTCTGCATGTTCTGTTAATTGTGGTTATGAGGTTGTGATCTCTGGAGCATGTGACGCAGTGGGACTGAGATTTCTTTAGGTGTAGCATTTCAAGTAGGGCTGGGTCAGACATGGCTTTGTAAGTCAAGTAGAGATCACCTCTAAGTAGATGATAAGAGACTGAGAACAGCTGACGTTTCTTGAGTCTGTCCATGTAGGACATATATTTAAGGCCTTTGTGAGGTACTTTTGTGTTCTGTCGAGCTGTTGTAGGTGTCTGGTCAGGTACATTCCAAATGGGGTGTTATAATTGATGAATGGTCTAATGAGGGATAATTAGAGAGGGATGATGACCTCTTTCTTCCTGGATGTGAAACCTTTGGTTATAAGATGTGCCAAGTAGAAGGACTTTCTGACCACAGTGGCAATGTGGTGGTCAAAGGTTAGGTGGCTGTCGACCTGGGTGTCCAGATCTGTTATGGCCCCTTCAGTATTCAGCGGGCTCCCATCAAAGTGGTAATTCGTGGAAATGGAGTTTTTTCCAAAGGGGATGATAATGCATTTTTTGGCGTTAAGCTTCAGGCCATGGTTCTGACACCAGTCATTGGTTTCAGAGAAGCCCTTTTGTAGGATGTCTGCATCACTTTGGGAGTTAATAATGACTCCTAGCTTGCAATCATCAGCAAACTTGGTCAGCCAAAGTTCTTCTGTGTTGGCCTGGACTTCTGAGAAGTAGATACCAAGCAGGAGAGGGCCCAGGACTGAGCCCTGTGGGACTGCACTCATGACTGGTCAACAGTCTGACTTGAAATCCGCAACTTTCACTCTGTGGGTCCTGTCTGTGAGCCAATTTGCAACCCACCTAGTGATGTAAGGATTGATGTATAGTTTGGTGAGTTTATCAGTGATACCTGAGTAGTGAATACTATCAAAGGCCTTTGCCAGGTCGAGGTAGGCTGTATGCACTGCCTTACCCTTATCGACAGCCTTGGTGACTGCCTTGAAGAAGTCAACCAGGTTTAGCAGGCATGATCTCCGCTTGACAAAGCCATAATGTGTGGGGTCAAGAGTATGGAGATTGCCTATATCTTTGTTAAGCAGGTCCATGATGATGCGCTCCATAGCTTTGCATACCAGACTCGTCAGGCTAATGGGATGATAGTTCCCAGGGTCTGTTTGGCGTTTATATCATGTTATCAAAAGATGAAAATAACGAATGCTATTTCATCAAACCTAAAATATCTAAACCACATAATATCGAACATTCAGAACAGTGAATGTTTTCCTTGGGAAAAAAATTGCTATTCCAAAACACATACCCACAACACAAACACACCTAAAACACATCAATACACACACATACACTTATAATCCTACAACTAACCCTACACTAAACTATACATACACTACTATCTATCCACTTACCTTAACCCAAACCCTAACCCTAAGGTCCGTCACTATTGCACACTCACCTAACCCGCACCCTAACCCTAACTCACTTAGCCCGCCCCTAAACCTAATTCACCTAACCATCTCCCAAACTCTAACTCACCTAACCTGCGCCTTAACACTAACTCACCTAACCCGCGCCCTAATCCCAACAACCACACAATCGCACACTTACGTGAACCTGACCCGTAAATCTCCACCACAGGGCTGAAAATAGCGAAGCCACAGAACCGGCCAACTGAATTCTTTCCCTAGGAAAGAATTTGGTGTTCTGTGGCTTCGCTATTTTTAGCGTTTGATCAAAACGGGTCAATACTAGAACATTCAAAGTTTTAAAACTTCGATGTTCTGATATAGACCCATCTATAGTTGCTCCTCCTTTACGGAGTGAGATGACTGTAGCAGTGTGCCATTTGTAAGGGACATAGCCTGAGGTAAGGCTGTGATTGAACAGGGCACACAGATGTGGTGCCAATTCATTTTGTAGCTCAAGCAGGATGCAACCAGGGATATTATCAGGTCCCATGGACGTTGTATTCTTGGCTTTGGGCAATGTAGCTTTTACCTGTGCTGCAGAAATGGTGGGTACCAGACTTTCTTCTGGTATTGTGATAGGGCCCTTGAGGGGGGAGACAGGGGTAAATTTGGCACTGAATCTGGCGGCCAGTATATCTGTTGGGTCAGTATAGGAGGTGCCATTATACAATTACTCAGAACAAATCTAGGTATTGCCTTGGAGGTTTTTGATATACCTATGGAAGGCTCTGTGGTTGTTTTTGGTATCAGCTGCAATTCTGCCTTCATAGCTGGCTTTAGAGGATTTGATAAGGGACCTCAGCTTTTTGTGGACACTCATAAGGGAGGTTTTCCAGTCTTGTGACTTCATTTTTTTCTGCAAGAGTTTCTTCCTTCTGTTGTAGAGTTTATTGATGGCTGGGGACCACTAGATTGGCTTCCTTTTTTTTTTTTGGAACAGAGTGTCTTAGTTCTATTTTGATTCTCATATAAACAACACAATAAAAACAATAAACAAAAAGATTGGTTCCCTCTATAGAATCAAATCATTCCTTACACCTGAAGCTCGGACCACCTTAGCCAGTTCTCACCTTATCTCTACCCTTCTATATGCTTCCACTATTTATACCAATCTCTCAAAATATAACCTCAAGAAACTTAGCACATCCTACCATAATATTGCCCGATTTGCCACAGGATCTCTCTTCAGAACCCATCACTGTCATAACCTAAAACAACTAGGCTGGCTGGAACTTCCTAACAGGCTGACTTATCAACAGCTCTTAACTGCTCACAAAATTCTTTATCAGCCTGCTAAAACACCTGTTCTCTCCAACCTCATTACACCATATAATAACTTGAAACAGCTACGCTCTGCAAACAAACTACTGGTTAATACTACCATACCCAATAACTCTGCTGGCAATAGCCTTTTTCTAACTCTGTTGGACATATATGGAACAAACTACCATCTGATATCTCATCTTTGTCTAGTCCTCTACTCTTTAAAAAAACAACTAAAGACACATCTTAACAAGCACTGGCTTTGCTCCTGTAACAACCCAGACTAACCTGTCTTGTATCCTTCCCGCCTAAACTCCTCCTCACATAACACACTAGAGAGAAAAAAAAAAAAAAAAAAAAACTTTTACTACTTTTTTCTAATTTTTCCATATTAGAAACTTATATCTTAGAATCTGTATAGCAAATATATGTTATAACTTTGTTTTAACTTGCCTCTCTCCAAAGATTTTATGTCCTGTCTTAATGTTTTAAGAATTGTAAACTTGTTTAGACCATTACTGTGTATTATTTGTAAATTTCGTTGGAGCTTTTCTCCCCGGGCCTCCACTGAAAATGGACATATATCCAGCTGGACTAGCCCGGTCAACAAATGTAAAATAAAATAAAATAAATAAATAAATTCTATTTGGTATGACAAAGTCAATGCATTTGTGTACATGCTCGTACAGTGCATTGGTGTATGATTCGGCAGTCATGCAACTATTTTCTAGGTAATGACCTCCTGTAGTTCAGTTAAATAAATTCATATTATTTAATTTTGCTAAAGTGAAATCAGAGGGTAGAGAACAGAAGGGTAACATTAAGAATATTCATTGTCAGACTGCGTATTATGTGGGAGTGTGTATCTCAGATGGAAAAGAAATGGACATTATCAGAAGAAAGATGAGGAAGCTTCTTTTTTTCATTTTAGTTGCCTGAATTTTCAGAAGTGCCAAAGCAGGTTCACACTTGGTGAGAATGGAAAATGTGGAGCTTTGTTGGCCTCCATATATGGCTGGTGTAGATACCTCTTGTTTGTCCAAAGCTGATCAAATCTCTTTTGATAATAATGCATAGTCAAATCAAAATGTAGAATCTGTGGGACAGAAGGAAGTGGTTTAGAAGTGAGACTAATCTACACTGCGACTATTACAGAAGGCTTCTCTGCAAAGATAAATTTTGGAGTTCCTATATATTTCATCTGTAGAACTAGTGCTGGTATGACAAAGTTAGGTTCTCACAGAGGAACTGGCAATGGTGTCTCTTTTATTCTACAGTTCTGAGATACTGATGTTGGTGAAGGCTTCTTTAAAACTTTCCATTTGGCAAAATCAACACATCGAGAGAGTAATGAACTAGGGGGCCTTCTTTCTCTGATGAAGTCGTTCATTCATTATTCAAGATGAAAATCTGAACTTTGGTTTAATAAATATTACTAAGTTTTCTGACAAGAGAGTCTATTTGTTTATTTTCAATGGTGTTTTTGTTTTTTTTATTTGGTTCTGTAATTATATCTCTGTCCCATTGCCAACCTTTTTTATTTTACTTTTCTGTTTGGCTACAAGTCTCTGTGCTTTGCAGCAATCATAACTATTGTTTCTGCTTCAGTGGATCAGACAAATGATTGCCAAGCACCAAAATATAAGGGCTTGGATTCCTTCCACCAATTATCTTTTTTAACCCTCTTTTGACAGACTTCCTTCACTTTCTCTACTTTGATTGGTGCTAACCTCTTTAATCACTTACAGCTGATATTACTTTGCTCTCCTCCCTAGGCCAATTTAAAACTAGACTCAAATAACATCTGGCACTAAACTGGCTTTGCCACTGCAACAAGCCCGGAAAACTCTTATCAAGAATGTGAAAAATCTGTTAATCAGATTACTGTTGAACTTACCCCTGACTGTCACCAGTGAGTAACTCTAACCTGTTGAACTTGTCTGTTCATGTTTGCTTATGTATTCTTTGTCTATACCATATTTGTAATATGTTTTCATTGTTTTTATTGTATCTGCTTACCTTGGAGCTTTTCTCCCAGGGCCACCGCTGAAAATGGACATGAATCCAGTCGGACTATCCCGGTCAACAAATATAAAATAAAATAAAATAAATAAGTAGTATTTCTGGAGTTTTTTTAAGGTATTAAGAGTTTTCTGGTTAAGTATAAATGTATGCTTTTTGAGGTCTTAATTTAGTACAGTGCTTACATTTAGTGCAAAAGTTTACAACTTGTATGTGGTACTCTTTTTGGTACAGTTTACCACAAGCACATAGGTAATAATAATAATAATTATTATTATTATTTATTATTATTATCATTGTTATTATTGTTGTTATTGTCATTGTTATCACCATTTGCTAACCAGGTGTTACCACTAGATGGGTCTATATCACTACATCAAACGGTCAGTTCAGTGAAAAACATTTCATTGGAAAGGCCATTCATCGAATTTCCCTCATGTGGGAGGCTGGACCCCCACACCCCCTGCTGGTTATATATACCAACTCTGAGATCGCACTATAGTGGGGAAAGGGCAAACTTCCTGATCCTCACTGAACCGCGATCTAAGTATGAACAGTTCCACGAATGGCATGTTTGATGTAAGTGCACTGAAAATGCCTTTTGCTGAATTGATTTTTCACTGAACTGATAAGGACCCCACTGAACACACAATCCCTTTTCAGTAGCAACCTGGGAGCATTACCTAGTTAAGTGATTTGCTCAAGGTCATATAGTAGGTAAACGAGGGCTAAGGGAAGCAATTGCTGTATCACAGGAATTACATCTTACAGCCTTAGCCCTGTAGGCCAACTGATAGATTCTGAAGCCATATCTTGACCTTTTATGACTTTTGACTAGCTTACATCCTTCTAAGTTGGGAACTGCTGATTGAGGGCTCAGTGTCTGTTATTCTAAAAGTGTATTAGTTCTGGTTTAAGCACTTGGGCTTCAGGCCAGTTATTTTACATTAAGAAGGTTCGTGGTCTGCACTCTTGTGGGAGGAGAGGCTGGACTCTGCCCTTCTGAGCTGGGAATTTCTGGTTAAAGGCTTATAGTGCCTGCATATTTGAACTGTTTCTTACTGAATTTGGTACACCTTATTTGCTGTAGCATAGACTAGATCCAGGCCTGCTGAATCTAGCTTTGTTTGTATGCTTGTTGTTTGTTTGCTTGTTATTTCCCTGAAACGCTAATTCCACCTAAAACGTGGCTTTTCAGCGCTTCTGTGGATCCCTAGTGATATCTGCATTGCTTACTGTACTTATTTCCTTGTTTCACTTGAAGAAAGTTACTGTTTGTCATTTTTGCATTTAAGCTACCTGTAACACATTGCATTTAAGTTACCTGGCACTTGCTCACTAAGTCAGCACTAAAAAATTTAAAACACTACACCCTCACAAACTCCCCTTGAGTACCTTGTTCCCCATTGGCCCTTTTTTCAATTATAAAGGAATTCCCAATACTATTCTAGCATGTCCAAAGGTCAGTTGTCAATCTCCTCTCCAGTCCAGCTGGTGAATCTGGGAATCTTGAGGCAATGTTACAACTGCCTCATGTACACAGACAACCCTCTCCTCCTCCCAACAAATTCCAACACATGTGAGAGATGCAACCATATAGACAAACTGGAGGCTAAGCTCTCTCAACTCAGTACTGGCGTAACCAGTCAGGAGGAGAAGGAAACCACACTCACTACAATTCCAGTCTCACATAGACCTACCACGACAGCAAACCAAACACATAAACACACAAAAACATACTCGGAGGCTCTAAATAAAAATCTGCCTAAGCAGCAGAGACCTCCAAAGCAGACACCTAAGCAACCGCTACCCCAAAACAAAACACATGCAACACATAGCTCACAAAGCCAGTGTGGTGAACAGTCACAGCCCTTAAGGCTAAACAACACACCTGATACACTTGCAATAGGTGACTCTATCATCAGGCACACTGATGTCCCTCTCACCAGGATGAACAAGGAGAAGGTCATGGTGAGCTGCCTGTCGGGTGCTAGGATCCGCCACATAACACAAGCACTCAGGTCACTCCAAGGCAAGTACAAATATGACTCAGTCATTGTCCATGCTGGTGTGAATGACCTGAGATGTACCTCCCTGGACTACATGAAAAGAGACACAGAGGAGCTCTCTGAGCATGTAACCCAGGCCGGTATGACCCTGACCTTGAGTAGCATCTTACCCTCACCAAGAATGATGCCACAATATGAAGACAAGATGATCAATTTCAACAACTGGCTTAAGTATTGGTGTCATTCATAGGGGATCCAATGCTTGTCAGCCTGGGATGACATGCTCGACAAGCCACGATGCTTCACTAGGGACGGCTTGCACCTGTCACCCCTGGGCTTTTGGATATTGGCAAAGGCTCTTGTTACCCCCATAGTGCCTTTTTTAGGCAAGGCTCAAAAGACAAACCCACCTCCATAGGTATCACAAGGGAAAAGAAACTAAGAGTAATGCTACTCAACGCCAGAAGTCTAAACCTCAAGATGCACGCACTCAAAACTCTCCTTAGCATGGAGAACATCGATATCTGTGCAGTAACAGAAACCTGGTTCAAGGCTCCCGAGAGCACCCCAGCACTACCAGGTTATACCTCATACCATGCTTTTTGGCCCCAAAGCTTGGACCGAACCACAAAAGGAGGGGGAATGTCAATATTCGTCAAAGATACCCACACCTCCAGGTTGGTGGCACAGCACGAAGCATCAGAGACTATCCATGTGCAACTAACAGTGGGTAAAACTGCCTTCCAGTTTATAGCCTGCTACAGACCACCCTCCCAAACCCAGGAACCCCACTCGGCCTTCCTGAGAACACTGGAAAATATGAAGGTCTTTGCAAACACCATTATATTGGGTGACTTCAACTACCCAAACATAGACTGGGAGCATTACTCTAGCTCCAACACCCTAACCCAAAGGTTCCTAGAATTTATAAACTCAAATGCTATGGAACAACTTGCTACCACTCCCACAAGAGGGGAAAACATACTGGACCTGATCATCACCAACATGGGGACTCTATGCTCCAGACCAGAAGTGTATCCCTCACTGGTAAGATCAGACCATAAACTAATCTCACTAGATATTCACATCCCAACCCCACCCCCTTCCCAGAAAACCACAGTGAAAAACTTCTCTAAAGCAAATTTCACACTCCTCAAAACTGAGGTAGAATTCTTCAAAGCCCCCGGGCCTGTGGAAAATACGGCCCAGACCGCAGAATCCTTTATAAACGCATTCTATGAACACCTTCAGGAATTCATGGATCATGCAATCCCAAATAAAACCAAGACCCAGTCCTCCAAAGGCAGATGTCCTGTCTGGTGGACCCCAGCCATAAACAAACTATACAATAGAAGGAGGAAGCTACTACATGATAGAGCAAAATCCGAAAAAGGGAAGACACCTCTGATCAGTATTAGCAAAAAACTACAGGCACTCATAAAATCGTCTAAGGCCAGCTTCGAGAGAAAAATTGCACAGGACACGAAGAATAATCACAAGGCTTTCTTTAGTTATGTTAGGAACCTGGGTGGGAATTCCCAGATATGCTCAGAATTAGTCGAAAATGACAAAAAATACACCGAACCCACAAACATTGCCAACATCCTAGCTGACAGGTTCAGCCCAAACTTCTCCGCCCCCTCCCCACCAAAAGGGCAAATATCTATCCCAGCAGATTGCTGCCCCCCTGACATCTCAAATGCTCAGGTAAGAGCCTCCCTCTCCAAAGCAAAAAACACAGCATCAATGGGACTAGACGGTGTCCTGGGCTGCGTCCTACAAGAACTCCAAGAAGAGCTAAACCCAAACATAAAACTACTGTTCAATCTCAGCCTTGCTACAGGATATGTACCCAAAGAGCGGCGTACAGCAACAGTGGACCCTCTCCACAAAGGTGGTGCCTCAACGGATCCTGGAAACTATCACCCCATAAGCCTGACTAGCTTGGTCTGCAAAGTTATGGAAAGGATCATCATGGACCTTATAAATAAAGATATTGAGGCCCTACAGACACTGGATCCTACCCAGTTCGGCTTTGTTAAGGGCAGATCCTGCCTCTTAAACCTGGTTGATTTCTTTGAAACAGTCACCAAGGCCATTGACGAGGGGAAGGGGGTCCACACAGCCTACCTGGACCTAGCAAAAGCCTTCGATACAATACCCCACCCGGGCATTATAGATAAACTCACCAGCTTAAATATAAACCCCTATGTCACTAGATGGGTTGCAAACTGGCTCAAGGACAGAACCCACATGGTTAGAATTGCTGGAGCCATGTCAGACTCCAAACCAGTTACAAGTGGCGTCCCACAAGGCTCAGTCCTGGGACCTCTCTTGTTCGGTATATATTTCTCGGAGGTACAGGCCAACATGGAAGGGCTGTGGCTGACCAAGTTCGCAGATGACTGCAAACTGGGCACCATAATTGACTCTCCAGCCGACACAAGCATCCTCCAAAAGGGCCTCATATAAACAGACAACTGGTGCCAGAGCCATGGCCTCAAGCTAAACGCCAAAAAGTATATAGTCATCCCCTTTGGCAAAAACAAAGTGCCCACAAATTACCACATAGGTGGTAATCCATTAAGTACAAAAGAAGTAATTAGGGACCTGGGGACCCAAGTTGATAGCAATCTCTCATTTGACAACCACGTGGCTAAAGTGGTTAGAAAAACATTTTATATAGCCCACCTAATCATGAAGGGATTCACGTCTAGATCAGGGGAGGTCATCGTGCCTCTTTACTCATCCCTCATTAGGCCCATAATTGCGTATAATGCCCCTTTTGGGATGTACCTTACCAGACACCTGCAGCAACTGGAAAGACCCCAAAAGTACCTCACCAAGGGGATCAAAGGGCTCAAACAGATGCCATATGCTGCCTGGTTAAAGAAACTCCAGCTCTACTCAGTGGCATACCGCCTGCTCAGATGCAATCTGTGCCTGACGTATAAAGCCATGTCCATCCAGGAATTAATGGACATGCTGCACCTCAGAAAATCCAAATCCCATCGAGCTACGCGCTCGAGAGACTTGAACCTCAGCACTGAAATAAATAGGACATGCTGGAGGGACAGATTCATAACCCAGAGGCTCCCTTCACTCTGGAATAAAATCCCAGTCCAGGTTAGGCAGAGTCCCTCATTGACTCTCTTCAAGAGGAATCTTGATGAGTGGATAGGAGATCATAGGTTTACCCCGGGTATCACTTCTGTGTCACTGTTAGACAGAGGCACAGTATACTAACCTCGAAAAAGGGCATAGCAAAATTAATTTAAAATGGGTGGCGAAAGCCAAACACAATCTGGCTAGGCTTATAAATGCCCTAGGGCTGATAGCCTAGTATGAACCTATGAACCTAATTCCAATTAGAAAGGGATTACATATCTAAAATGAGTAGAAGTCGTACTTCTGGGGAAACATGCTCCCAAAATAAATACTGTGAATAGTATTAACAGGCATTAACTGTGACACAGGTAGCTTGGAATTGGCTAGAAACATGGATGTTAGAAGACTCAGGTGGGAATGGTGGAGAGTAGCAGTAAACACTGGCTTGTCCACCCAAAGCATAGGGTCAGAAACAATTCATTGCATGGCTAACACCTGCCAGTGACTGTGTTTTCCAGCAAGTGTAGCACATACAGAGCTGTAGCTTAGGGCAGGCTGAAGGAGCTATTTGCCCTTGGCACAAGATGTCTGAGGACATGATCATTGCTATATACAAGGTGCAGCTTATTCTCTGAAAAACTAGTGGTAATGATTTAAGCAGCTTTTTATATAATTCAAAAAAGTAGTTATAATGCAAACTGTAACTCATATGAGAACTTCTACATGGGTAAAACCGCTTGGAGGCTCTCATAAAGGATAAATGAACGTAGGCTATATATAAAAAAAAGGATTTTAGAAATGGATTGACTAAGCATGCCTTGCATTTTGTGAATTTCAAAAAGTTTTCATTTTTTGTACTTGATCATGTTAACATTACAACATTGGCAGACAATGGTAATAATGAGCTTGAAATGAACAAACTGAAATATGAGCTTGCACTGGCGGCCAGCATAGTACCCCTTCTCAATGATATAATCTACATAAAATGTATTCTGAGATCGAGGAAGTTATCATTTGTCAAAGATACTATGATAAAATATTTGATGTGTATTCATAATGTGCAAGTACATTTTTGGTGTTTTTATGGGAAAAATTTAGATGTAGCATTTAAGGTATTATTTATAATAGTTTCAGCTGATTAATCGGGTCTATATTATAAGAATGAAAGTGCATATGTGCGACTACATAAAAGTCGACACATAATGCACGAAACCTAAAAATAGCAAATGGCCACATAAGCAAATTTTTCCCTAGGGAAAAAACGTACGCGGCCATTCGCTAAAAAAATAATTTAACATCATAAACAGGTGGGGGGCTTCACCCCCCACCCTAACTAAATATACCAACTCCGAGATCGCACTATAGGGAAGGAAAGGGCAACTCCGTGAAATTGGCCAGCTATCTCTTTGCCCTATGACATATTCATTAAATCACTTAAATGAGATTCGAAGAATATGTGTCGCTGTTTCCATATTCGCTTAGAAGCATTTTTGTGCTTCTAATATAGACCTGATTAATCATGTAATGTGTTACATGGCTATTTACTGGATGTCATTGTATCATATTGCATTCTGAGGAAGTCCTTATTGGGTAAAAAATGAAAGCACTAAAGTATTTTGTTCATTTTTTTCTTGACCCTCTTAGTACATTTAGTATTTTTTAAGTCTTTTATATAGCACTCAGTGTAAGGAACCGTAACAAAGATCTACAGAGTTCATTGCTACGGTTTAGGAAATGTTCAGTACCAAAGTATAACAAGCAAATATATGGCATGTTTTAAGAGATATTTGTTACACTTTCTGCTGGCAATCTGATATAGCCTGGAAAGTATATAAGTATAATTACATATGGAGCATGGATCAGCTAAAATGACAGAATATTTAAGTGTTAAGTGCGCTGGTATGGTAAGGGGTTTCCGGATGTTTCCATCAATATGAGAATTCACTGCAAGTTTCTTTATTATTATTTTTTTTTTATCAATCGCTCTGCAGCTCTCATCTGTGGTTACTACTCTGGGCTCCAAACAATATTGCTGCATCTCTGAGAATCAGGGCTGGAAACATGATACCCTCCCTCCAGTCCCAAACAAGCACCATGTTTATGTGCTCTAGCAGACATTTGGAACGTGAGGAGGTGTACATGCTAAAAGGGCTTACAATGTGGGATTTTACCCATTCAGCTTCCATGAGTTGTCAGGGAAAAGGGCTGCACAAATAAGTCTGATGGCTGCCTTGATGACAAAACATTCTGCTTTGGATGACAAAATCCATAAAGTTGACAAGGGAAGCAGATGGCTGAAAAAAGAAATAAAGAAAAAAAAGAAAGAAAGAATAGTCGCACCAAACAGAAAAGCCAATTCTCGTTACACTTTTTTTTTACAAACTATTTCAGTATTGCGAAACAAATAAATAATAGTACATCTAAAAATCTTATCCTGTAACTAATGATAGAAAATGATGTTTACACATTTTCATACAAGAAATTCATTTCAGCTATATTTGTCTGCAAAGAATGAAGCTGTTCTTCCTCTGCACAAAGATTTTACAAGCCCTGTGATACTCAGTGTTTTGTATAATTATACTGATTTAAGGGGAAGCACTCTCAGAATATAAATGAAGGCAATGTTTGAAACGTAGCTCTTCACAACTAAGTGATCCATAGTATAAGTTAACTCATACTTCTATCTATGTATGTATATATATATATATATATATATATATATATATATATATATATATATATCAGGCCGGGCATGATGATATTACTTCCCAGTAGTGCACAACTCTCAAATTCTTTGCTCAATAATTTTGAACAAAACCAAAAACAATGGAGAGACAAAACTCCAAAATCAAAGACATTTTTTTTTAATATTACTCTAATTAAATTTAAAAAAAAAGCAAGTTAATTATCAACAGATTTTGGACCAAGATACATTTTCAAAACAATACTGACTGACTATAAACTTGCAGTAATGTATCTGAAAATCAAAAAAAATTGCAATGAGTTAAGCTCAAGTATGCTACAAAATAAAGGACATTCTGCAAAACCAAGGAAAGCTGAGAGGTGGGCAGTGTAACAGTAATCATCCAGTCTTACAAAAAGTTGGTAAAGTAGGAATGCAAGGCAAATTACGAGGAAATAAGACAGTTACAAGACCATCATACTCAGGGACTGCATCCTTCTATTAAGAAAAAAAGCAAAGGCAGCCAATGCTATCTCCTATTCTTCAGCTATCCAAAATCCACAGAACCGTTATAGCGCCAACACCCGGAAATGAGAAGGTAAAGGGCAAATTGGAATACCACTGAACACACAAAGGAAATTCACAATGATATCACAATGTTCTCAGCACAACTGTTAGTACAAAGGCAGATGTCCTAGAAATATTGTAATGCAGGTAAGGTGAGGAAAACCAACGGCAGGTTTTCAGAAGTTATACAAATGGTTCAGTGTGCATGTGTGTGTGTGTGTGCATGTGCGCGTGTGTGCGTGTGTGTGTGCATGTGCGTGTGTGTGTGTGTGTGTGTGTGTGTGTGTGTGTGTGTGTGTGTGTGTGTGTGTGTGTGTGTGTGTGTGTGTGTGTGTGTGTGTGTGTGTGTGTGTGTGTGTGTGTGTGTGCGTGCGTGTGCGTGTGTGTGCGTGTGTGTGTGTGTGTGTGTGTGTGTGTGTGTGTGTGTGTGTGTGTGTGTGTGTGTGTGTGTGTGTGTGTGTGTGTGTGTGTGTGTGTGTGTGCGTGTGTGTGCGTGTGCGTGCGTGTGTGTGTGTGTGTGTGTGTGTGTGTGTATGTATGTGTGTGCATGTCTACCTGTGATTCAATGTCAGTTTGCTTAGCGCGAAGTGACCACATACAAGTAGTCGGGAATTCATGGCAGAAAGTAGTGTCTTGGAACAGCAAGAAAAACACACCACAAGAAATGTCATATGCAGTGTAACTACTGCATAATAACATGCAAATATTTATTTATGAAAGAGGGTTGTGATTATTAGTTACAACACAGATTAGGCATATATCAAGCTGAGTGTCACTGTAAGAGCAAAAGGTATGCAGAAATTGTCAAAGTGCTAACAAGCAAACATGTTCACAGCATTGGCAACAATCATAAGCCAGCAGAAGGTGACTATAAACACTGCAAACTCACTGCCTGGTAGCATGAAATAGTGGCAGGTAGCACAGATGAAAACAGTGCCATCAACAGATTACATACAAGCAGCCCTCTAGCCTGCTGCCCTTCTCCATGTGGACAGAAGTACCATATCTGTACTGGTTGGCATGTCTCAGCCACAATCAGGATTAGGAGAAATGCAAAGCTGTCTCATACCAGTGAAAACTAAGGTATGTGTAGCTCTTACTATAGTTGTTACAAAGACCTTCCAGAGACAAGCAGGGGATACAATGGATATATGTCAGGCATCAGCCTGCAGAATATCAGCATATTTCCCAATAGGCTGCATCCACAAAGGGTAGCATATTTGTTTACCCTACATACCAAAGGAGAGTGATGACATAATGCATGGCATCAAGGCCTCACCTACCTCCCCTAAGTTCAGGGAGCTACAGGTTGCACACACAGTAATAAGGGCCCCATCTGCTGCCCATGGGCACTGGTATGGCAAGAGTAATGGCAGTTTGTGATGAAAGAGAAGTCTATAAGTCTAACAACAGAAAGGATGCAATAACCTTATCCCTCAGTGCCTTGGCACAAAATCAGCATTTAGTGAGGTACAAGGCAAAATTCAGAGGCATGATCAGGGTCATTCACTCATCGTCTACTTCTGAGCAAGTTATGGAAAATGTATGTTGCAAGTACTAGGTTACATACTTGTTGCCTTACTAGGTCATAATGTTTAAAAGAGATGCTTATAAAAGAAACATACTCACAAGATATATATATATATATATATATATATATATATATATATATATATATATATATATATAGCTACATCTGTAAATACCATAATTTGACTTAAGCATACTTTTGTTTTTACTATTTGTATAATGGGAGCGTTAACCCTGCTGGGCCATCAGTTATCAGAGGTTTCACACACACACACACACACACACACACACACACACACACACACACACACACACACACACACACACACACACACACCTTGTCTTGCACTGCGTCTTTCAAATAGTAGATAGCTGACATTATTACAATCCTAGCTTGTAAATCTGTCAGTGAGCCAGCCTGTTATAGAGCAACTAATTCATGTTGCGTCACGCTTTTGTTAAGTCATACAGAAGGGAATTGTTTTTTCTGTTTTACTCAGAAATACCTGAAAAATTCTAAAGTACATACTATGTTTTGGTAAAGACAAAGTAAACCACAAGATTTTGACATTTTATAAGGCCACTAATTCAACAAATTTTGAAATTGTTTCTGCCACTTTCACATATTTATTGATCTGTATTTTAACTTAACTATTAATGGCCTTAAATAAAGGCACATAAAAATCTGCTTTTGATTTCCTTGTTTAAACCACAAAAACTATCATAGAATAGCCATATTCAGAAGAAAGAGGTAGCCCTGATGGACACTGGCAACCTTAGCTCAGTGCTAGTAGGAGTTGGCCAGGGAGGAGGAAGGTGGGTTCTATCTTGCCACAAGGGTGACAACCAGTCAGAGCAATGGATTATCACTTAGCAGAGTCTGAACCTTTCAAAGCCAAGGTGTCACTAGTACATTTGCTTTATGTAACCAAGGGGAAATTTATGTTCAGAGGCACAGTCCTCCTATGAAAATAGTGATAATGGAACTTGGTGGTGTTGCTGAGGGGAAATGGGGTGCTTTCAGTAGGACAGGGTAGGCTGCCCTTTAGGACCAGCAAACTCCCTGCACCTGTTCACCTGGCTTTCCTCATTGAATGGAGGAACAATCAGGATTACCGGGCAGGAACAAATGAACAAAATGGTTCATACACACACACACATAAATATATATATATATATATATATATATATATATATATATATGTATATATATATATATATATATATATATATATATATATATATAAAATGAATCATCATGTTCACATGGAACAAGAGTAACCATCACCAAGAGAATACCGAGAACTTTGGCAAGTAAATACAGAGTTGCATTGTTTTAACAACTGTAAAGCAGTGGACTTGCTCACGGCAAAAAGTTTGATGCAAACCAAAGATGGACTCTACTTCTGTCACTATGCAATGCACAGCAAGTGTATGTATGAGACATGATCTTATCTCTCACAGCTCTGAGGATGGAGTTCATGTGAGTTGGAGGAATCCCTCACAGTGTTATAATTTTATATGTGACAGTTTTAAATGGAAAGAGGCAAAATTAAGTCAGAGGCACACAGTACTTGAGGGTCTATATTACAAGATCGAATGCTTAGGTGTTCAAATGCCTAAACACTGAACTTGTAATATTGAAAGCAACAAACAGCGAATGAATGATTTAACGCAGGGAAAGATTTCCCGCAGCCATTTGCGGGATTTTGCTGTTTTGTCTACTATAGAGCGATCTCAGAGTTGGTATATTTAGTTAAGTGGGGTGTGGGGGGCACAGCCCCCCACTTAGTTAGGGTGTAAATTTATTTATTTTTTTCATGTGATCAACCGACGTGTTTTCCTGCACCATTTGATGTTTTTGGGTTTGATATTACAAGTTCGATGTTTAGGGGTTTGATCACTTAAGCATTCTATCTTGCAATATAGACAGGTAGTTTATTATAAGACCCACCATTTTGATGTATAAATGTTCATTTATTTTCTTCCAAATGTATTTTTGCATTCACAAAGATTTAAAATGGTCAGGCCAACAGGTGATTAACACCACAAACCAGTAAAATTATTTCTTCTCTGTTATGATATAATTAACAGCAACTGCATCTCTCATAAAAAGCAGATCTGTGGAACCAATAAAAAATACTAAATCATCTGAGGGACATGAAAATAAATAAATAAATAAATAAATAAATAAATAAATAAATAAATAAAAGAAATAACTTTCGAAGATGTTGTGTTTTTCTGTTAAAAATGGAAGGGGATGTCAAGTGTAAAAAAGCCAAGGAACCAAATAGAAAAATGTATACCTGAAACAAAAAAAGGACAAGAAATTAAACTGTTAAGTACTTTTTTTGAGGGGGGTAAGCTTCTATTGCACTCACAGGACCTCAGTCTATGGGGGGCAAGCTCTCACACTCCTCCTTAAACTTATATATATATATTTATATATATATATATATATATATAGTAGTAAACACTTAGAAATTTCACCAGCAGTGATTAGCATTGTTTCTAGTTGGCATCTTGTAGTTTGGGCAATTGATGTTCTGGGAATTTCATCTTGGCTTTGGGAGACACAGATTACTGGCATTATTTCTTCTGAAGAGATGTACAATAAAAATACTAATTGTCAGTTGTCATAATGGGTACATTTCACACCTCCAGAGTCACTACTCTCATAATCAAAAAAGGTATATAGTGACAAAAGAACTTAGCTGTAAATGCAACTTACAGATGAAACTATATTATGGTAACCATGTTTATAATCTGATTACTTTTTATTAATATATGCATTGATGGGGAAATACAGCACCCTTAAATAATGGAAAAATGTGTAGTATTATCCCATCACAGACATTCTCCAAAGAAAAGAAAAAAAAAACACAGATTCAGTGCTAACTTTACCCCCCAAAGAACAAATCACAATACATGTAGATTGCCAGGCACCCAGTATTACAGCTGCACAGGTTAAAACAGCACTGTCCAAGGCCAGGAATACAGCTTCTATGGGGCCTGACAATATCCCTGGCTGTGTTCTACATGAACTACAGAGTGAACTGGCACCTTACCTGTGTGCCCTGTTCAATCACAACCTCACCTCAGGCTTTGTCCCTACCGAATGGTGCACTGCTACAGTCATCCCTCTCCACAAAGGAGGAGGACTACAGACCCCTGGAATTATCGCCCAATTAGCATGATGAGTCTGATATGCAAAGCTATGTAACACGTCATCATGGACCTAATAAACAAGGATATAGGGAATCTCCAACCTCTGGATCCTACACAGTTTGGTTTTACAAAGGGTAGATCATGCCTGCTCAACTTGGTCAACTTCTTTGAGTCAGTCACCATTGCTGTGGATGAAGGCAAGGTGGTTCATACAGCCTACCTTGATCTGGTCAACGCCTTTGATACCATTCCCCACTCAGGAATCATAGAAAAATTCACTAAGCTAGGCATCAACCCCTGTATCACTAGCTGGGTTGCAAACTGGCTCACAGATAGAATCCACAATGTGAAAGTAGCTGACTCCAAATCAGACTGCCGACCACTCATGAGTGGAGTCCCACAGGGTTCGGTCCTGGGTTCTCTCCTGCTTGGTATCTACTTCTCTGAAGTCCAGGTCAACATGAAGGGATTCTAGCTGACAAAGTCCGCAGACGATTGCAAGTTGGGAGCTATTATTAACTCCCCAAGTGATGCTGACATCCTACAGAAAGGCCTCAAGGACACCAACGACTGGTGTCAGTGTCAGAACCATGGCCTTAAGCTCAATGCCAAAAAAAGTGTCATCATCCCCCTTGGGAAAAACTCAGTTCCCTTGAATTACCACATTGATGGTAGTCCACTGAATACAGAAGGCGTTATAAGAGATCTGGGAACACAGACTGACAGCAAACTCACTTTTGACCACCACATTGCCACTGTGGTCAGAAAGTCCTTCTATGTGGCACATCTCATTACTAAGGGTTTTGCATCCAGGAAGAAAGAGGCCATTGTCTCCCTCTACTCTTACCTCATTAGGCCAATCATTGAGTACAATGACCCATTTGGTATGTACCTCATTAGACATCTGCGACAACTGGAGAGGCCACAAAAGTACCTCACAAAGAGGATCCTATGCCTTAAACACATGCCCTATATGGGCAGACTCAAAAAACTCCAACTATTCTCTGTCTCATACCACCTACTTAGAGACGATCTCTGCTTGACTTACAAAGCCATGTCTGACCCAGCTCTGTTAGAAATGCTAAATCTAAAGAAATCCTAATCCCACCACACCACATGCTCCAGAGACCTCACCCTCATTACCAAAATCAACAGAACATGGTGGAGGGACAGGTACATAACCCAGAGGCTGCCCATGCTATGGAATAGACTTCCCATACATGTCAAGCAGAGCACCCCACTGGCCCTCTTTAAGAGAAATCTTGATGAGTGGATGGGAAACAGAAAATCACTCCAGTGGCTCTATTCGATAGAGGCACTAGGGACTAAGTTCGGGTGGCACGATGCCAGGGTAATCCTATGGACTAGGCTTGTAAAGACTCCAGGGCCATTAGCCTAGTACACACCTATGAACCTATGAAAAAGTAACTGCAATAGCATTCTCTTTGATAAGAGTTGTTTAAAAAGGCAACATTAAGCAAGTTGGAAAATAAAGAAAAAAATACATCTTTGAAGGAGCATTTTTCTCTATTTGTATGAGTGTTCGCGCGCACGCGAGTGTGTGTGTGTGTGTGTGTGTGTGTGTGTGTGTGTGTGTGTATGTGTGTATGTGTGTGTGCGTGTGTGTGTGTGTGTGTGTGTGTGTGTGTGTGTGTGTGTGTGTGTGTGTGTGTATGTACATGAGGGCACGTGTATGTACATGAGGGCATGTGTGTGTGTGTGTGTGTGTGTGTGTGTGTGTGTGTGTGTGTGTGTGTGTGTGTGTGTGTGTGTGTGTGTGTGTATACATGTGTGTCTGTGTGTGATTATTCATTTTCTTTGCTCGAGTATTTTGGATTCAAAGAGGCCTTTCATCAGCACACACTCTGAACAGTAAGAAGTATGACCGTATAAGGTCTAACTTTATTGGCTAACTGTAATACTTTGTGATTTACCAGAAATAAACATTTCCTGTGGGACAAGAATATGAGGCAAATCAGGGATGCTTTGTAATATCTGGGTCAGTTGGAGGGGTTGCAATGATTTTGGACTGTATGATTTGTTTTTCATTCATTTGATTACAATGACAGGTGAGGAGTATTCAGTCAAGGAAGTGTCTATAATTATCAGGCACTTGTGTGTATTTCTGTAGATATATGTGTGAGTCCATCTGTCACTGCTTCTGCATGTGTATCTGTGTGATCTTGTGTGCACAACAATAATGACAACATATACATATACATACACACACATATATATATATATATATATATATATATATATATATATATATATATATATATAAAACATATTTTGGATGTAAAATCCTTCCTCCAGCAAAAATTATATATACTACAGCAAGTTAAAAACATTAGTTGTAGAAACTATTTTGCATGAAGAATATAAAAACTGTATATACAAATAAAAAAGCAAATATGAAAAAATGTAAAATTCCATTATTTAAGTGCAATTATGCCCTGCAGGGTGGGTTTTATTGTAGAAATTATGTCCTTCCAGGGGTGTACATGCCCTCTTCCTGCAGTGTTGAGCATAACAACACCCTGGTGCAGTCATTATCTCCCCAATCACACCAACTCTGTCAGACATTGTTACTTGACTAGCACATGCTGTAAATCAACATGTGACTTTCTTGTTCTGCTCTGCTTTGGCTAGCTTGTGACTGTGTAGCTTTGCTCTGATTTTAGCATTGTAAATGTTGAATTGTACAGCTAGCTACCTAACCACACAAATCATTGTACAGCTAGCTACCTAACCACACATATCATTGTACAGCTAGCTACCTAACCACACAGATCATTGTACAACTAGCTACCTAACAACAAAGATCATTGTACAGCTAGCTACCTAACCACACAGATCATTGTACAGCTAGTTACCTAAACACACATATCATTGTACAACTAGCTACCTAACAGCACAGATCATTGTACAGCTAGCTACCTAACCACACAGATCATTGTACAGCTAGCTAGCTACCTTACCACACAGATCATTGTACAACTTGCTACCTAACAGCACAGATCATTGTACAGCTAGCTACCTAACCACACAGATCATTGTACAGCTAGCTACCTAACCACACAGATCATTGTACAACTTGCTACCTAACAGCACAGATCATTGTACAGCTAGCTACCTAACCGCACAGATCATTGTACAGCTAGCTACCCAAACACACAGATCATTGTACAACTAGCTACCTAACAGCACAGATCATTGTACAGCTAGCTATCTAACTACACAGATCACTGTACAGCTAGCTACCTAACCATGCAGATCATTGTACAGCTAGCTACCTAACCACACAGATCACTGTACAGCTAGCTACCTAACCACACAGATCACTGTACAGCTAGCTACCTAACCACACAGATCATTGTACAACTAGCTAACTAACCACACAGATCATTGTACAGCTAGCTACCTAACCGCACAGATCATTGTACAGCTAGCTACCTAACCACACAGATCATTGTACAGCTAGCTACCTAAAAGCACAGATCACTGTACAGCTAGCTACCTAACCACACAGATCATTGTACAGCTAGCTATCTAACCACACATATCATTGTACAGCTAGCTACCTAACCACACATATCATTGTACAGCTAGCTACCTAACCACACAGATCATTGTACAGCTAGCTACCTAACCGCACAGATCATTGTATAGCTAGCTATCTAACCACACAGATCATTGTACAGCTAGCTATCTAACCACACAGAACATTGTACAGCTAGCTACCTAACCACACAGATCATTGTACAGCTAGCTACCTAACCACACAGATCATTGTACAGCTAGCTACCTAACCACACAGATCATTGTACAGCTAGCTACCAAACCACACAGATCATTGTACAGCTTGCTACCTAACCACACAGATCATTGTACAGCTAGCTACCTAACCACACAGATCACTGTACAGCTAGCTACCTAACCACACAGATCATTGTACAGCTAGCTACCTAACCACACAGATCATTGTACAGCTAGCTAGCTACCTTACCACACAGATCATTGTACAACTAGCTACCTAACAGCACAGATCATTGTACAGCTAGCTACCTAACCACACAGATCATTGTACAGCTAGCTACCTAACCACACAGATCATTGTACAACTAGCTACCTAACCGCACAGATCATTGTACAGCTAGCTACCCAAACACACAGATCATTATACAACTAGCTACCTAACAGCACAGATCATTGTACAGCTAGCTATCTAACTACACAGATCACTGTACAGCTAGCTACCTAACCATGAAGATCATTATACAGCTAGCTACCTAACCACACAGATCACTGTACAGCTAGATACCT